>NC_056725.1:1787586188-1787888688 GCF_019279795.1 Protopterus annectens | reverse complement strand
GCATGCTGGGCTACATCACCTGGCTAGAAATGCAAAGACTTTCAGCTGCAAGAGAGGTGGGTTTAGCATATGAATAAGCTTTTTATCATGGTGGTAAGAGTTGCAGTGATTCCCAACTTCCACTTCATGTCTGTCTCCAAAGCACAGACAAAACCTCTCCTATCTGCTTTACACATGTCTATGATCCACTGTCAGGCTAATGCTACTATCACTGCTAATACACATACTCCTTCAATGCAGATACATCAAACCAAATCCATGCCCACCAGAGAAGCATACCTATCAAGGCAACACTACATGATGCAAAAAATATTAAAAATAAACTGGAGTAAACCCAGAATCTTGACATTTCAGGAATAACCATATCATGGATGACCCCCCCCCCCAACCTTATAGTAATATTTTCCTGGGTACAGCTACCTCTTTATCTTTAGATCAGGTACCAAGGTAAGTAGGTGGTACACTTTTCTTCTAAAAAAACATGTTACGTGTGTGTTATTATCTCAAATCAACCACAACAATAACCACAACTCAAACTGGCACATCCTGAAGCTAAAAGTTGAAAAGAAGAACGGACAGACTATTAATAGTAAGTACTATCTACCCTACCCAGTAACTTAACAAATTGAAACGACTTCTAAATGAAATTCTTTCAGGCAATAATACTAATAAAATATAATGATAATCCTCATACGCTTTATCCCTGATATGATCAAGCCCTCCAGTAAAAAAGTCATAGACCTTCTATTGCATCTCACTCTGATGGTCTAGGTTGTAGTAGGTCAGTACCGAATTTCATTATTTCATGTATCTTACCAGATAGCTATATTCAAAATTAGTTAAAAAACATCCGCTCCAAATTTAGGTCTAGTAATCACTCCCTTTTATATTTCATAACAACCAACATACTGAATAAAATAGGCAAAATCAACATTGTAGCCCTATACATTAGTGATCACTGGCCCATAACATTCAGGGTACACATCCCTAAAAATAGAGCCCCCAAAGTAAATACCCAATTCACAAAACATTTCCACCAATAAAGCAACTGTTAGACATAAAACTGGTAACGTCCCCTTAAACTAATGTCCCCACTGCAGCTGCTTCTTCCCTAACAGAAACTTTACTGAAACTGCAAGACAAATACTTCCCTGAAAATTTCCAAATTATTCAAGAACAGCAACAAACAATGGATAGCAAAAGAAATTGAAATGGTTTGTATACTAAGGAACTCTATCTGATGAAAGTGCAAACGTGGCTGGCCTCAGGGATAGGAAAACTAGGAGGCCTTCTAAAGTCCTTTCAGCCTACTAGCACTTTTCTCTGGTTTTATGTATTTATTATAAAGGAAACATAAAAATGCTCTGCCCATGATTAAAACAACCATGGCTGCAGTACCATAAAGGAGAGGTGACTTTCTACTTTGATCCATCCATGATCTAAACAACAGTCAAAAAAACCTTTGGAGCTCTCTGATTGGTTGTATAGACTGTATGTTGGATGGCAAACACCAAAAGTCTATAACGCTTAAGAAGGAAGTGCAGTGATGACTGTGGTGGAAATTATCAGTGTCAGCTTGTAGGCAGTGGCATTGTGGGGGTCTGCAAGGCAATGCTGCGATTGGGATACATTTTACTCTGATGGTGTGTGTAGTAAGTTTTTTTTTGGTTATCTTGATAGGCAATCAGATATCATGGGCAGTGGATTAGTGGATGTGGCACTGCAGGACTAAAGTGTATTTGTATGAAACACATTAGAATACTTTCCTGTTGCTGGCTTATCTGTAGTCTGTTCAAGAATTGTAGAAACAAGGTTACAGGGGTCCTGCCCATGTGAGTGGCTAGTAAGGGAAATAGATAAATGGTCAATGTGCTGCCAACTTCATAGAGTAAGTCATTTAACAAGACAGTGCTTTGAGCAACTGGGAATTTGTGCTAGGTTCTTTAATTATTTCCTGGACTGCATGCCTAGCATTTACTTATGAACCTAAACTGCTGATCAGTACAACTACAGATAAAAAAACTAAGACAAATTATTATGCAGAAGTCACATTTATTCATATACATGAAGTCAAGCAAGACGTATAGTTTCATTCTTTTAGTTACCAAATATAATGATCAGTAAACCTTTCCTTACCATCTAAGTCTCTTAGAACATGCATGAACTGCCCAATGGTGTATGAATAAGGTTCATTATAAAGGAAAGGATATGTGACCAGTTCTTTCTGACATGATTCAAAGAAGCAGAAACCAGATGTTTAGTGATTAGGTCTAGTAAGAGTCCACAATCTCCTTAAGACTTGGAGTGGAATTCACTGTTTAAATGGGGCCAGGGGGCTTAGTAAGTGAATAACAATTGTTTCTGTAGATGTTATTGTTTTTTTTTATTTTACTGTTTTATCCATCCTGGATCACATACAAGTCACAGTTTCCTTAGTAAAACTATTCAACTTTATAAAATTAATAAATGTAACATACAGATGTACTGAAACAGAAATCAGTGAACTACAATATAATCTCTTCTATAGTACTTAGATTGAAGACACAACTTTTTCCACAACAAAGGATTATATTATGAATAACAAATTGACATGTCAGCAATGTATACATAAAGAAAAGCTTATCGTATTCCACATTTAATAAATGTGGATGTATCTGTATCTATATCTATATATCAAAGTGCTCTCTTTCCAAATGCATTTTGCTCGACTTAAGGGGAAGGAATAAAATTCATTGTGAAAAAATTGAATGAAATTCTAGCATTTGCGTGAGATCACTGATGCCATAGAGATGGGAATTCTCATTTATCTTTGGTATTGCATGATCATTGAATTGATATATTTAAGTTAGCATGTGAGTGTGGGATGCAGTTACCCTTGTGTGTGTATTGAGAAGGTGCAGGGAATCTTGTTCCCCTTGTAAAAAACACTTATGTTCCTTGAAGTGCTTTACTTATGTGTTTTATATGGCAAAATGGAATTTGAATATCTATGTCTGTCTATCTATCTATCTGGGATCCTGTATTGTTGTAAAAAAAAATAAAAAAAAAAAAATTCTCTTTTCCCGCCTTTGCTGAAATAGATTAGTCCACATTTCAGGTTTTGCTGAATTCTGGACTGTGGTATAGTTTCCTGTGTTGCCCATATCCTTACTTGGATAGGAGGAAGCGTCTCTGTTCACCAGTAAGAGTGGGGAGCTTTGAGCAGCCTATCTGTCCCTGGAGGAGTGGTCTCAGCCCTGAAACTAGTAGCTTATTGGCCGTTTTGTGTCAATTCCTATCTCTTTCAGTTTCCCTGCTTTAAAACCCGCATTTGTGTGGTTTTGCACGATTTTGCACATAGCGCTGCATCGGGCAGCGCCGCTTAAATGGGTTTAAACTATTTCCGGCTCTACAAAGTCTGCTGTTCACTTTTTCCCTTAGAACTGTTCTAAATCTCAAACTAAGCACTCTATTTTCATTCTAAAGCCCTGCAGTTCCTCTATAAGTAATCTTATAAGTAAGCACTAATAAACTAAAGCACTACACCCTCTTATACTCCCTTTAAGTACTTGGCTCCCTATTGGTCCTTTTTGATCAGTCAAAAAGTAGTTCCTTATACTATTCTGGCATGTCCAAAAGTCAGTTTTGGGTTTACCTCCAGTCCAGCTGGTGAATCTGGGAATCTTGAGGCAATGTTACAACTGCCTTATGTACACAGACCACCCTCTCCTCCTCCCAACAAGCTCAAATATATGTGAGAGATGCAACTATATAGCCAAACTGGAGGCTGAGCTCTCTCAACCCAGTACTGGCGCAGTCAGTCAGAAGGAGAAGGTAACCACACACACCACAAATCCAATCTCACATAGACCTATTGCAACAGCAAACCAAACACATAAACACACAAAAACATACTCGGGGGCTCTAAATAAAAATCTGCCCAAGCAGCAGAGACCTCCAAAGCAGACATCCAAGCAACCACTACCCCACAACAATACCCACGTATCACATAGTTCACAAAGTCAGTGTGCCACACAGTCACAGCCCTTAAGGCTAAACAACACAACTAATACACTTGTAATAGGTGACTCTATTGTCAGGCACACTGACGTCCCACTCACCAGGCTGAACAAAAGGCTGAACAAAAGGGTTCACATCTAGATCACGAAAGGGTTCACATCTAGATCAAGAGAGGTCATTGTGCCCCTCTACTCATCGCTCATCAGGCCCATAATTGAATACAATGCCCCATTTGGGATGTACCTTACCCGATACCTGCAGCAACTGGAAAGACCCCAAAAGTACCTCACCAAGAGGATCAAGGGGCTCAAACAGATGCCCTACGCAGTTAGGCTAAAGAAACTCCAGCTCTACTCAGTTACTTACCGCCTACTCAGAGGCGATCTGTGCCTGACGTATAAAGCCATGTCCAAACCAGAATTAATGGACATGCTCCACCTCAGGAAATCCAAATCCCTTAGAGCTACATGCTCCAGGGACTTAAACCTCAGCACAGAAATAAATAGGACATGCTGGAGGGACAGATTCATATCCCAGAGGCTCCCCTCACTCTGGAACAAAATCCCAATCCATGTTAGGCAGAGCCCCTCAATGACCCTCTTCAAGAGAAATCTTGACGAGTGGATGGGAGATCGTAGGTTTATCTCTGGGATCTGTTCTGTGTCCCTACTAGACAGAGGCACAGTAAACTAACCTTAAAAGGGCTATCTTCTGTGACCTACTATTCAGAGGCACAGTCAACTAATGTAAAAGGGTGGCGAAAGCCAAACACACTCTGGCTAGGTTTATAAATGCCCTAGGGCAGATAGCCTAGTATCAACCTATGAACCTATGTATACAGGTAGCCTTTCACACTGTTGTCTCAGGCAAGATTATGTTCTTCTAGAGGCAAATATTTAACTTTCTTTATCTCTAGGTCTGTACCAGACTACTAACCAACTGGCATCCACTCTTTGTCAGTGACCACTACAGAGCCTCCATCCAGTCACACAGGAGATGAATGCTAAAGCAGGTGATGAACAGCACATTTACATCAAGGACCTAGCTGTTATTTTTCTTAAACATACCCTGCTTCCCACTTCAGATGTCGTGGACCCTAGCCATAAACAAATTGTATAACAAAAGAAGGAAGCTACTGCACGACAGAGCAAAATCCCATAAAGAGAAGGCATCTCTGATCAGCACTAGTAGAAAGCTACGTTCTCTCATAAAAACATCCAAGGCCAACTTTGAGAGAAAAATCGCGATGGACACTAAAGATAACCACAAGGCCTTCTTCTGCTATGTTAGAAACCTGGGCGGAAACCCTCAGATATGCTAATACTTAGTTCACAATGACAAAAAATACACTGAACCCACAGATATTGCCAACATTCTGGCAGACAGGTTCAGTGCAAATTTCACCCCTCCCTCACCCCCAAAAGAAGAAATACTTATCCCGGCTGAATGCTGTCATCTCAGATGTCCAGGTGAGAAACGCCCTCAGCAAAGCTAAAAACACAGCATCAATGGGACCTGACAGTATCCCGGGTTGCATGCTATGTGAACTCTAAGAGGAGCTAAACCCGCACATAAAAATGCTATTTAACCTTAGCCTTACTACAGGATATGTACCTGAACACTGGCGTACAGCAACAGTGGTCCCACTCCACAAAGGAGGCACCTCTACAGACCCTGGTAACTACCGTCCCATAAGCTTAACCAACCTGGTCTGCAAAGCTATGGAAAGAATCATTATGGAACTCATAAACAGAGACATTGGGGACCTACAGACACTTGATCCCACCCAGTTCGGCTTTGTAAAGGGCAGATCCTGCCTTTTGAACCTGGTTGACTTTTTCAAAATGGTCACTAGAGGCATTGACGAGGGCAAAGCAGTCCATACAGCCTACCTGGACTTGGCTAAAGCTTTCGACACAATACCCCACTCAGGCATCATAGACAAGCTAAACAGCTTAAATGTAAATCCATATGTCATAAGATGGGTTGCAAACTGGCTAAAGGATAGAACCCATAAAGTCAAAATCGCTGGAGCCATGTCATACTCAAAGCCATTCACAAGTGGTTTCCCACAGGGCTCTGTCCTGGACCCCTCTTGTTCGGCATTTATTTCTCAGATGTGAAAGCAAACATTGGAGGGTTGTGGCTGACAAAGTTCGCAGATGACTGCAAACTAGGCACCATAGTCGATACACCAGCTGACACATACATCCTACAGAAAGGCCTCACTGAAACGGACAACTGGTGCCGGAGTCATGGCCTTAAACTAAATGCCAAAAAATGTATAGTCATCCCCTTTGGGAAAAACAAAGTACCCACAAATTATCACATAGACAGTAACCCACTGAGTACGGAAAAAGTAATCAGAGACCTGGGGACCCAAGTCAATAGTGACCTCTCATTTGACACCCACGTTGCCAAAGTGGTTAGAAAGACTTTCTACCTTGCCCACCTTATCATGAAGGGATTCACATCCAGATCAAAGGAGGTCATTGTACCCTATACTCCTCCCTTATCAGGCCCATGATTGAGTACAATGCCCCATTTGGTATGTACCTCACCCGGCACTTGCAACAGCTGGAGATACCCCAAAAGTACCTCACCAAGAGGATCAAGGATCTCCAACATATGTCATATGCTGCCAGACTAAAGAAACTCCAGCTCTATTCAGTAGCATACCACCTACTCAGAGGTGATCTGTGCCTGACGTACAAGGCCATGTCCAATCAGGAATTGATGGACATGCTCCACCTCAAAAAATCCAAATCCGTCAGAACCATGAGAGCTAAAGATTTAAACCTCAGCACAAATATGAATAGGACATGCTGGAGGGACAGATTCATAACTCAGAGGCTTCCCATACTCTGGAACAGAATCCCAGTTCATGTTAGGCAGAGCCCCTCACTAACTCTCTTCAAGAGAAATCTTGACGAGTGGATGGGAGATCGTAGGTTTACTCCGGGGGTCATCTCTGTGTCACTACTAGACAGAGGCACAGTAAACTAATTCTATTATGTAAGGGGGTCTTCACTGTGTCACTACTAGACAGAGGCACAGTATTCTAAATCTATTCTGTACACTTTTGTACCATTACATGGGGTGGCGAAAGCCACATCACTATGGCTAGGCTTATAAATGCCCCAGGGCAGATAGCCTAGTACTAAACTATGAAACTATGAAACTATATTTCATATGAGGCTATCAGTGTGAGAAGTGTATGTTTCCATATACAAGCCAAACTTTGGATATCATCTTTTCATATCCTACAGCCAAGGAGCCCACATATCACTGCATATTCTTTCTCTGAGAGATTCATTAAGTCCCATCCTTCTTCAAAGACAGCAAAATAAGGGGCTGTAGTCAGTTCTCTGCCTTCCTGGACAAGTGTCTGGCATCTGAGCTACTGCTGAAGGTATTGCTGATAGAAACCCAATTCTTAAAATTGGATCAACTGAGACATGAATATCCAGTCAAGATAGACTGACAAAACGCCATCTGCATTAAGGAGAAGGGAAAGACAACATATTATGCTATGGTTAGCTAGTTGTCTGACACTCATAGCTGTTGCATTACTACACTGTGCAATCCATTATACCTGTTACTAATTTCACTATGGATATCTAGCTGTCTTAACACTCATAGCTGCTGCCTTACTACACTGTACAATCTATTATACCTGTTACTAATTTCATACTGTTTTCTGAAGATGGCTATTGCCACTCATACAGGCTGCATATTGTTCTGGATTCTCTATGCTCATCTGCAATATCTTGTCACTTCTGCTACTGGAATTCAGTGAAGCATCTTTTCAAAACTTGGAATTTACTACAGATATTTATTAAACTTTCTGGTTAAATGAACCTGCATGAAGTGGCCCATATCTTGCCTAGTTAGTTCAATTACTTAAGCACTGGACCTTGTGTTCAGAATAGATACTTAGCTTGTATCTTATCTTATAATTTAGGAGTGAGGTATCTATCCAAAAGATATTTACTGAAATACGCCAGCAGTATGATTCTGTTTTATAATACTATTCACTTGTAAAATACTTGGCAGTATAACAGTAATTCAGGAATTGCATTTCTCTGTACAAGTTTTATTGTACATAGTTAGTTAGATCTCTGGAGTAGCAATGTATTACTTTAATTTTTTTTCTCATTACCCCTTATGTCAGATAAGTACTTTAGCTTTTTTTAGATCTTACCAGAAATCCCTCCTAAGCTGCATGTTTGCACACAGTGCTAGTTGAAAGGAGCCTGAAAAAGACCAAGTTTGAATTATGAACAAAAGTGTAACACTACATAATCACACATGATATTAGCCAGTATGTATATTACTTCCTCAAAAATTATTCTCTACAACAGAAATATAGCAAACACAGTCTGTAATTCAATTGTCTGTTTATATGAACAAGTAATTTAAGAGTACATAGTTTATTGCCATGTTTGTATTAATCACTTCTTCACACAAAACCTCTGTGTGTTTCATAATGCTACCTTTATAGTGAATGCCATATGAGTAGCTTAGCTTGTCATTAGTTAAAACTGATAAGTTCCAGCACGTGTTATAATACTAGTTATGGTAAATGTTGCTTGAATTAGAAAAAAAATCACTTGAGTTCCTTATTCATTTTAAGAATGTTAGGCTGATTTGTTCATTAAGTCTTATTGCTGCCATAAAGTGGTACAAATCCATGTGTTGAAAAATTTAATGAAGAAGCAAAACACAATATTAGCTTAGATCACTTTCATGTTAATAGAACCATAAAAGAGATGGAAATGCCTACAGAGCAGACTTATGATTTATTGAAAGTTCAGGTACAAAGAGGCAGACAAACAGTACAAAAATGAGTTTTAAAGAACATTCTGCTTGTGTCATGTAAGTGCAAATTAAATCGTCTGACATTACAGATTCCGAAGAGTCATAACTTCAGTATCTTGGCAGGAGCTGCTTCTGGCTAAGCGTCCCTGATTCTATCTCTGCAGTATTTGTGGGGTCTGGCAGGACAGATAATTCCCATTCCACACGTCTGCAGAAGAATGCATTCATAAGGAAAAACACACAGGACTGGGACGATGATGGACTCCCAGAATTAACTCTAAAGCAACTGCTGTCCTCAGTTTTGTAGCAGTTCAGCTATTCAAAATACATTTACAATTTAAATTCTGGAAAGGCAGAAATAACCACATTTATAACAACAGACTTGTCATGAGTGGATATTCTCTATTTAGTCCGAGTCTCTACTTTATCATCAGAACATAAAGGGCACTTTTATGCAAGTAAGAACTTTATGAAGTCTATAAATGGAAATAGTGTAACTGGTAATATTTTTTCTGTCAATTCCATAAAACACTTCATATGAATAAAATAAATAGTGCAGTTTACTTCCAGTCTGCAAGAGTGTAGTCTAAATGTTGAATTAACCTAAGGAATTGCAAGTATTGCTTCAGTGAAACAAAATGTTGTTTACTAAGCTTAGAGATGAGATGTGATCTAAAAGCTAACCACATTCATATTTCCTATATCTTTATGAGTATAACAGAGTTTTTAAAGATGTAGAATTTGATACAAAATGTTACTCCACCTTGCAAAGCTGCTTCTTTATATTACAGCATTTATTGTACTTAAGGACTACAAAAGCCTTTTTGAAGGCACGACATTATGTGACATAATTACCCTTCTTTGAGCATAGAACATAGTGGCACAATGTACATGGAGGCCATAAAATATGACTTTGCTCATCCCAAAAGACTTAAAAGAGGTTTCCAGCAATTGATTGCAGGCTAAGAAGGATATTAGGAGGCAAGTCTGAGACTTCTACATATTAAACTATGCTTAGGTTAAGATACCATGAGTAAAAGCACATGGGTGTAAAAAAAATGTCATTAACATCTACCACAGATAAAAGCATGTACCAAATATAAAAATGTATCCGTTACAAATGCAGAAAAGAGAGTTTGCCAATAGGGATGACTGTGGTCAGGGATACAGATAATAGGCAAGAGGGGACTGGAATTTATTGGAGAAAACTGGCAAGGTGTTGGGAGCAAATTACTAGAAAGGGAAAGGTAATAGAATGGGAAGAGACCAAGAATTTATTTGGACTGCAGGTTAGAGATTGCCTTCCCTATCAAGGACTGATATCAGAGTACTGGCAAAGAGAAAGAAACAGGGGGCTTCTGAATCAAAGACCATCACTGGTAGAGTTTTTAATAGAATCTAGAACAGAAGCTGTCATTAAAAAAGGAATAATTAGTAAAGCATATAAAATACTGCACGATAATTATAAGAATCAATCTGAGAAGGTTAGAAAAGATTGGGAAGAGAGATTAGATAAGCAATTCACAGAGAAACAATGGGAGGACATATGTATGTCTCCCAAATATGCAACAGAATCTAGAAGATTTAGAATCTTTGCTTGGAAGTGTTTACACAGGCATTTTTGTAACCCAAGTAGACTCCAAAGAATTTTTCCTCAGGTGGATAGCAAGTGTTGGAGGAGCAACAGGCAAGAAAGAGGTGGCTAGGAACAGGTCTATATTATATTCTCGAAAGCCGACAATATCGAAGCTGATATTGTTGGCACGAGAATAGCGAAAGCGCACATCGAACGTGTAAACGGAAATCTCCGTAAGGGCAGATTTCCGTTTACTGCAATGTAGTGCAGTCTCGGAGTAGGTATATTTAAGTAGCGAGGGATGTGGGGGGCATAGCCCCCACATTGGAGGTGCAGGGGGGATTGCGCCTCCCTGCTTAAACCCATTAGGGTACTTTTTTTTTTGTTTGTTTTTATAATTTCTTTGTTTGAAGACATCAACCATATGGTGTCAACCATATGGTGTTGGATGTTTTCAACCGTTGATCTTATAATATAGACCTGCTAGGAACATATGTTTGGGAGTGTAATGAGCTGACAGACTTTAGGGATTCCCTGCAGACCGCTGTGTCGGAGATACTGGTTGAGCAGTTTGGACTGACTTGGGAGATGATTTTGTTTGAGGTATGATACAGAATTGGAATTCCCTAGACATAGTAAAGTCTTGCTGAGTATTATTATGGTAGCTGCCAAAAAGCAATTACTAGAAAATGGAAATCAAAGTCTAGACCAACTTTACTAGACGTAGTGAACATAGTAACATAGATAAAACAACTGGAATTAGGATCTTTAGAAAAGGGATGGAGCAAACTATGTAGGAAAAAATGGGAACTGTGGGAACAATATATGCAGAGCAGGAATGAGGTTGAAGAGGCAGGATCTGAGTGAGACATATAATGCTTAACTTACAATGACTGGATAGATTATAAGTGATGTATAATGTTTGCAACTATAGTTGTTTCAGTGGTGTCTGATGTATTCTGTTTACAACTAAAATGGTGTCATGTTGTTTGTTTTTCATTTGTATAAGTGTAAGATTGCCTATGTCATGTGTGAAAATTTAATAAAGATGTTTGTTGGAAAAAAAAAACTAATTGATAGCAACATCATGCTAAAGTCAGTGCTTCATTAGTAAACATATTAGTTGCATTATCTGAACACACCAAATTTAAATATCCATGTGGTTATTACCTTTAGTACAGAATCCCTTTATGGGAAAAAGTAATCCTAAGAAAATTGATTTGAGAAAGGTCAGCATACCTTTTTTTGGTAACTGTGTTGGCATGTCTATGCCTAGAGATCTTTCAGAAGGTACAAGGGATAAAACCATCCATTGTTGTCCTTTTTCTGTTGACAAACAGAATGTTATGCTTTTCTGTATTGGTATTCTCGATGTCAACTTCATACTGTAAAGACCAAGTAAGTCTCTCCTAACTTCTCTGTTTCTATACCGTATCTTTAAGCTACTGCTCAGTCTATAATGCCTCTGTTCTTCTTAACTCTCTCATTATCTTTCTGCATCACAAACTCTTCAGCTATTACTTTCCTAACTTAAACCATTTTATTTTTCATGTACAATAGCAGCAGATGTCATACATTACACTACCTACATACTACTTTTATACACTGTATCTACCCATAGGCTATGTATAGTATATGTTGTTAGAATGACTAAAATTGTCTGTAATGCTATACCTCTATAGAATTGTCCAGATGTGAAGTATATCTTGTGACCTAGTTTACGTTCAATCAGCTTATTTTTGTGTAGCATTCTTCGTGTCGCTTGTATTGTTTGTGGACTACACTGTATTTGTATTGTACTGTATGTGGAGCTTTTCTCCCCGGGACTCCACGGAAAATGGTTTCTGTAGACCCAGTTGGACCACCCCTGTAAATAAATGTCTAATAAATAAATAAAGAGAACTAGTACCATTCAAGCACTTCCTTATATATATTATATGTTACATGTTCATTTTACTTCTTTACTGCTGAAGACATCCACATTTGTGTAGTTAATGAAACTTGGTTAGTGTAATTGTACTTCTGGATTTAGTACATATTGCACATTCAGATCCAAGGGGAAATTGTGGGAGAGTATCTGTAGCTATACATGCCCTCAGATTCAGCAACATGCGAACCTGGAACTAACTGAAATCTTAATGACATTCAACAAAACTATCACATTATTATTGCTAATTAGAGATTCCTGTCTGTGTACCCCTCTGATCACATACCCAATCCAGGCTGAAAGTTAACTATTAAAGCAAATGCTTATGGTAGAGCATACCGTAGCTTCTCCCTGTCAACAGGTTAAGATATACAACCAGCAATAAATGCGCTCAGAGATGTCTAGATTAGTAAAATATAATTTCCTTAGACTAAATAATCCTTCCCTTTTAAGGTACAACTTTTCTTCATCTTGTACATATAACCATATCCTTTGCTTGCACCAACCCTTGTGTTATTTCTTCCCTGGTTAAATTTAAGTGTCTAGCTATAACTGAATCCCTTAAAATTTTACTTTGCATAATATATGAATCCCACTGTATTATAATATTACCTTAAAAATAAGTTCTTGCCATTTACAGACCTACATGATAATTATAAATGGCACAGTTCCACAAAAATCCCATAGCTGAGACCATTGCATCCTTCTCTGAATTGTATTCCTAATGAGGTAGTTACAGTAAGACATCTATTTCCAACTGTCATAAACACACCAGTATGCTCAGAGGTGAAGCCGTATGGTGAGTTCCGACATCAGCAAACTTCACAACAAGAAGGAAAGGGCTTCTAGTAATCTATAACAAATCACCATTCATCTGATATAGAACAGGTTCTAAACCAGAAGGGTAGAACCTTTAAGCAGAGCATTAAAATGTGCAAGGATAATTAATAACATAAGCTTGCTAGCACTGTGAAAGAAATTAAAAGGCCTTGTTTAGTTATATCAGGAGAATCACAAGTAACACATAAATCTGTATGGAACTTTAAACAGTTTTTTTCTTCTTTGCTGACCCCAGAACTATTGCTGATGTCTGTGCTAACCAGCTTAGCTGTAATTTCACTTCACCTTCTCATTCTACTGTCTTCCCCGTCTGCCAACCCCAATTCCAAAGTCACTCTGAATTGGTCTTGTCTGCATTTTCCAAAACCAAAAAAACACTGTCTCTGTGGTCCTCATAATATCTGTAATTGCTGATAACTGTAAAGTACCATTTAGCCAAATTGCTGCTAAGCTTCTTCAGCCTAAGTCTCTCAACAGGTTATACCCCAGATGTATGGAAATTGGCCATTGCTGTACACTACACCAGAAATGTCTAGCAAACTGACCATGGTAATTATAGACCTATTAGCCTCATTGTTATTGTCTGCAAGGTAACAGGATATAGAATTTTACTGCAGATGAATGACAGCATAGGAAATCTTCAATCCCTAGTCCAAAACCAGTTTGAATTCATAAAAGGCAGATCATGTCTGCTTAATCTTGCTGATTTCTTTGACAAGATTTCTAAGGTCACTGATGAAGGGCAAATGACCACACTGCTTACGTAGACCTGGGCAAGACATTGAGCCTCAACACCAAGCAGGTATTATTGATAAAATCCCCCAAATCCAATAAGCCCAAATTGTAGTCCATTAGACAGCTAACTGGCTCACTCATAGAGCTCATACTTTAAAAGTTGAGGGGTGTTTCCTTTAGTCAGTAAAATGTCAAACGTTGTATCCACAAGACTTTTTTTCTGGGGCCATCTTGGTTAAAACCTATGTCTTTGATGTGAAAGCAGAGGACAAAAATCTGTGCCTAACTATATTTGCTGATATGCATACTGAGTACGTCTGGTCAAATACCCCTTCTGGCAGAGATCCACCAGAAAAGGATAAATCAGACTATAATTGGTGTTCTAATCATGGTCTAACCCTTAATTCTGTGAAATGCAGTATAGGCACATTGAAAAATTCACCCATTCCCACCTCATACCATATAATGACACTCCCCTAATAAGAGGCACAGTCATCAGTGATCTGGGTACTTATGCTGGCAAAGATTGTTCTTTTGACCTCCGTGACTCAGTCATTATTACAAAAAGCATTTAGGCACACACATCTTATCCTTTAGGGCATTTTCTGCATGTCTGAAGAATACATAGTGCTGCTTTATTTATCCTTTATTAGAGGTATTATTCAATTTAATACCCTTTTTAGGCATGCAGCTGTCAAAGCAGCTAGACCTGTCTGAAAGACCTCAAAGATTTCTCACCAAGATAATCATAGAATAGGTATGCTATCTTATCCTGAATGATTACAATTCCTCTTCCTCTACACCATTTTGAACATGGTCCTTTGAGGAGTTTTCTATTTGGTTTTCTGTGTTATGAAAGACTACACACTTTTTGATCTACTTCCTGTTGTACAGAATCATTAGTTCATCGAACACCTGTGCTAAGCACCTAAACTTCCACTGCCATATTAACAGCACCTGTTGGCTTTTTAAGTAAGACTCAGTCAAGCCCATGTTTTAAGAGTAGACTCTTGCTACATTTCAAACAGAACAATTTCCTAGTAGACTTCAAAACAAGACTCAACAAATATATAGGAGACTTTAAATTCCTGCTTGGGATATGTGGAAACAGCTTGCTTACTAGGGGAAACTAACAAACTCAAAATACTTTGGGGTGATGGTCACTTAGGCCATAAGCGTACTATGAATGTATTGAGCCTATGAACTAGATGTAAAGCTGTCCAGGCATACAAAGATCAGTGAGTATCTCTCAACGTCCAGCAGGCCTGATGCCAAGGTGCTAGCCTGCTAAGCACTGAAGTCCTGTAGCTCTGCTGGACATATAACTTGGAATACCACATCACACATACAGAGGTACCAGATGGCAGTAACTCAGAAACACGTTAGTAACTCAGCTGCTAAATCCATCTATAAAACCAAGCACTGGAGTAACCTGGAAGTCAATGGAGAGATAGGGAAAAATTTCTACATGTTGGGGATAGAAGAAGCTTTGACAGTGATTTACTCTTTAACATATAAATAAGGTGAGGATAGATGAAGAAGATAAAACAGCAGGAATTAAGAGGAAAAGCCAGGAATTATTCTGAGCCTAGAAATATTCTATTGCAAGCTGTTAAACTAAAACATGAAAATGATGTGCTTCTTGTGATTACTGAAGTGAAATTAATTGAAACAGAGACTTCTGAAAGTGCACCGGAAACAGATAAAAGAACATGTCAGAATATTGGCAAGAAATACTTAAAGTTAAGAAGAATGTTAAAACTAGACAGGTGCAGAGTATTATCTGAAGTAGTTAGTCCAAAAGGCAATGAAAAGTCAGGTTATTCCACATTGTTAACATATAACATATTCATCAAAAAACAAAAGAGTCAAATGCTGTTGTATCAATATAACAATAAAATTAATTCTCATCTCCATGTTGTTTCACTTTAAGAGGTAAAATATCCTAATCATTTTGGTTGTTTCCTTGAGAAAAACCAGGGTAGGAAATTAGTGTTACTGTGATATCAAAATTTGAGAGACCGCCCTGGTTTAATGTACCATTTGGGGACACCGTTGAAGAGTGAGCTTAGAATATCATACAAAACCTTAGCAATGGCATCCTTTTTGACTATGCTTATTTATTTACAGGCTAAGAATGTTTGCTAGAAAAATGTCAAATGCAAATAGTTCCTAAAGCAATGCCTGCTGCACATGTAGTATAAATAGTTTATAGAAGTAGAAATGAGCCAAACTGAAGGGAATGGAAACATTGGGTACTACTAAGAACTAAATAAAACCCATAGATTTGGTGAACAGTGCAACTTTATTATAATGCAAGATAAGACTTAACATTGCTATTAAACTGAAAAGTATCTGAATAAAGTGATTAAAAGGGTAATCATTATTTAAAATTAACAGAATGCTCTTAGCTATGCTGAATGCTTAATTTCTTTTAGTACACAATAAAGCTAGATAAAGAAATTTTGAGACTGAACATATTTAATATGTTGTTAGGAAGCCATAGATTCCTTAGAATCCATTTGGTATTTCATTAACACCAATATCATTGCAAAAAACTATTATGCAAGTAATCAGAGACTTGAAAGGTATTGCAAACATAACTTATGGCCTATTAGTATGGACTTACGCACAAGGAAACCTCCCTGTTTGTCTGAATCTATCGTACAGTGGTGGCAAACAAATTTTACTTTAAGATCATGCCTCTGTAGATTAATTAATATTGTCTGGAATCTCAAAGGTGGTCGGTGCAGGCAACATTTTTACCTCACAGAAGCATGATCTTAAAGTGAAACAGTTTGCCACCAGTATACTGCAAATTTATCCAAACAGTGGAGCACATTATGTAGATTTTAGTGGCAGGTTGGACTTGATGTATGTATATACAGACATTGATCACCAGAGAGGTGGGGTATGAATGTGCAGTTGCTTTCATGTGTGGACTTTACTGGTTAAAATAACTGAATTTTAATAACCCATTATTATACAAATGATTATAGACCAATCCCAAAACAATCTGAAGCCATAACAATCCTGATAAAGAATGATCAAGAGTTAAATATGTTAAGGTGATTGTTAAGCTTCATCTGCAACCTGTTAAAATGGCTTTGGGAAAGATGTTTCTATGGAGACCTTAACCCATATACAGATTATTAGAAAACACAAGCAGGCCATAGCCTACCACAACTTCACACCTCCTCAGTATTGTATGGGGTTAGAACAGAGGGTATATTTGGAGCACTGTTTAGAAAGGCCATGCCTTTAAAAGAAAAACAATTTCAAAAAAACAAACCACACATTAGAGTGGCCAGTAAAAACACTACTGAAAAAGATGTAGTTGTGAATGTTGTGAACTCATTTGTAGCAATTTACTATCACCATAGCCACAGGAAAGGTCTGAGTTGATAGCTTACAGAAGGCCCAATATGAAGAAGCTGAAAACAAGACTACCAGGAATATAAGCTATCTTTATTGAAAGACTGTATACTAGAAGGAAAAGAAGAGTTTTGTAATGGAGATGCAAAGGAGAAAAGCACTGTAAACCTAAGAAGAAAAAATACCTATTTTATCTATGCCTCTGGTATGCTGTGTCTTGCAAGAATATGTGAACTCAGAATTAAATATTTCATGTCTACCTGAATGGTAGATGCCTGATTTTTCATCTTAGATGGAATTTCACTGTTATTTCTGGCTTCAAAGTATACATCATTCAAATAATTTACCCTATTTTGGCTGGTATATCATGGACTGGATAACCTGTCAGAAGAAAACATTATATAAGCTGGTGATTAAATCATAAGAATATAACTAGTGTGGAGTAAACTAACCAGAATCTCCCTTTCTATTATAAAACACACTCTCAAAAATCAAATAAATCTAAATCCATGTGAAAAGCAATTTAATCATGTAGATTTGATTTTTTTTTCAATGAAAGTTAAGCAGCAGGATTCAAGAAACTCCATGTAGGGTTTGTGTAGATCCTACACAGAGTGTTTCTCTGTACAGAAAGTTGTGTCTGTAGCGGTGCCATGCAATGCATATTAATAAAGTGTGGTGCTCTTAAACAAGGTTTCATGGAGCACAACAGAGTTTTTTTGGCTGCAAAACCTCTTTGGGAATGTGGATAATTTTTCTGTGTAAGGTTGCTGCCTGCTAAAAATTGATTGTGCTCAGTGATTGATTGACAGCACAATTGCTTTCCCTTGTTCAAAATTTTGCAGGGTCCCAAACACATAGTACAAGAGACCCTGCCATACATATGTCATTCTGCATTTTTTAATTTCATATATTTTATTGTTTTTGTTCTCTCTCTTTTTTTTTATTTTTACATGTTTGTATAATGTTTAGCTCGTTTGTGTGACTGGACCACCCATGTATCAGACATGACCCAGACAGCCAAAAATAGAAACTGGATGCATTCCATTAATACCACAAAGCATTGCGCAAACCCAGTAAGCGAGGCTGCTCTGTGCTAACACCATCAAGTTAACAATGAATACTAATATAAGGAATATGATGCAACTCAAACTTCATCTACTTAACTCTAAAACTTGCCCTTGTCAAGATCCAACCTAAGCTTCTCATACCCCATATTTACATCTAAATAATCCCTCTCCTTTCATTTAATACCTTACTATGTGGATACTTACTAAACTCAATCAACCAATGCTTATGGATAAAATGCTTATGCAAATATGTAACTGTATTGTTTCTCTGTAAAAACATTATGGGTATAATCCTTTGTGCATGCATTATACTTTGTCTCTTAAATTTGCTGTATAACAATTTTTTTGCAATTCTTTTGACTCAAATATTTTAATTACTGCTAAATTGTTTGTGTATGGAGCTTTTCTCTCGGGTCTCCACTGAAAATGGGCCACAAGCCCAGCTAACCCGGTTAACAAATGTCAATAGATAAATAAATAAACAAATCCTTTGGCAGTAGGTAGTAAGTCAAGCTCTAGAGTACAAATGTGTCTGGGTTCCAGTACAGGGCAAGCAAACTTTTCTTTTACTGTGTTGACATTGCAGATTATACAAATGAAGTGCAACATAGACAAGTGTCTTTCAACATTCTTGTGGCAAAAGCTGTATGTTGAGAACTACTGTAGACATGGTCCTGGGTTCAAAAGCCACATGTTCCATACACTTTTATTGTTGTTCAACGTCACATCATATTTACTCTCACACATAACTGACATAGTGTAGCTCATAGGTACATAGGTTGCTACTAGGTTATCGGCCCTAGGGCCTATACAAGCCTAGCCAAAACAATTCCCTGGATATTTCTTCCCACAGTATTTTCTTCCCTGCACCCCTGTCTAGCAGGGTGACTGACGTGATACCCGGGGTGAATTTACTATCTCCCATCCAATCATCAAGGTTCCTTTTGAAGAGCGCCAAAGAGGCACTCTACTTGACATGTATGGGCAGTCTATTCCAGAGTGTGGGGAAATATACAGCCCTTGCAGTTCTTGAATCCAGGACCCTGTATACTATAGTCACAACAGTTAACCAGTACACCATGACAGCTGTAAAGACATGAGCTGATATTAATATTTACATATATGAGGGCTGAGACACTAATATCGTGTCAGTTATTTACCTATTCATTTACATGAGTATTGTGCATATATTATCAAAAGTATGACTGTGGGTACAATGTGTACTACGGTCATGCAAGTATATTTCTGCAATCCCATTTGAATCATAGAGTTGTACAAGTGGCTGCATATCAAAAAACCTTGCAATTGCATTGTTTTTTTAATTTTATTTCATTTTATTTTGTATTGCCTACTGTTGCACATCACTTACCATTGCTTCAACAGATGCACCCTGGATTACCATGTTTGTGTGATGGTAAGCGGTGTACAACTTTTTAAATGTAGCAAAAAACAGACAGTGCTCACTCTCAGTAAGCACAATATGTGTAATTGTTAGGAAAACATATATTTAAAGTGGAATTGGCAGGAGATGCTCATTACACATTGAACTTGATCTTTAAGAGACATGGCTGGTGTTGGAGAGGGTGTGCACTTCCGAGCACCATGTTGGGATGTTCAGGAGTCCAAAGTCTTTGTTGGGCTCTTAGTTAAGGAGTATGGCCACGTCTTTTGCAGAGGGACTATTCAGGTTCTCAGTATAAGTCTGAAGCCTGGACTAGTTTGGCTAGGGCTTTGACCAGTGTGATAGGTATCCCATGCACTGGTGAGCAATTTGCCATCGTTATAATGATCTCTGTAAGAGAAAGAGGAATACCCTTGATCAGTGGATCAGGGGGTGTAGAGCAGGGAACACTCCACAGATGTGTAAGTATAAAATACATTGACCAGTTGTAATAGTTATAGATCAATATAGTCAAGACTAGTATTCATAATGGCATTCTGTTTTGTTTTTCTTTTTCCACAGCTACTGAAGAAATGGCCTTGAATGTAATATCTCATGGAGCATGTCTGGTAAGGATGAGAAAAGCATATGGTATGTATGCATATAAAAAATACTGTTATTGTAGCTTTAACAGTTAAAGATGGATTAATTGTTATTTCAAACAGATGTATATTATTGAGCATGCATATCAACTGTAAAAGAAAGTATGCATGCTTTACTCTGTAGCACAAAACAACTATTCCACATTCTCAAATAACAGTGAACATGCATGTATAAAATGTAAAAGGAAAGTATGCATTCATGAGTCTGTAGTCCAAAAGAAAAGTACGGTATTACAGTAGTCAGCGGTTGTAGGTTCAAAGACTGCACTTCCCAAATATACAATAGGGTGTACAATAGTATTATGTTTTCATCAATATATGCACAATAGTGTTAACTAATCATTTGTACAGCAAGTTATTTTCAGACCTCAATACCTCTGGCATGAATGGTCTGCTGTCAAGTGTAATCATGCATATGTCCAATATATGCACGCATGAATGATTGCTGGGTGCAATCTGATTAATACTGCAGTATCCATCTGTTACTAACTGGGTAGTCTTCAAAGTAATAAAGAATTTCTTAGGAGTTTGTAGTATTAAAAGTAAAATGTAACAAAACAGAGTGAAATAATTGTAGACAGTTTTTGCACAGTGGTGTAGTGGGTTACATTCTCACTTCATAGCAAGAGGTTCTCCGGTTCGAGTCTTGACTTGGGTGCCTTCTGCGCAGAGTTTGCATGTCCTCCCTGCATTTGCATGGGTTTCCTCCAGGTACTCCAGGTTCCTCCCACATTTCAAAGACATGAATCTGGAGCATTTTCCCCAGGCCTCTGCTGTCTTATTCAGATTTTCCAGGTCAACAAATGTTAAATAAATAAATTAACTCTGAAGTTAGTAATGTTTTCCTGTTTTTTTTCTCTCACCCCACCCCTTTACTTCTTTTTTAAATTGTTTAATTTGTTTTCACTTTGTTGTTATTAGGTATAATTTTATATTTCTTTATTTTAATTTATTTCTAATTTTGTTTGTATTTGTTATATAAATTTGTTTTTATTATTGTTATGTGTGATGTTTTTCTTTGTTCATCTATTTATTTTTATGTGTATGCTTTTTATTTCCCTTTTTCTGTTTTTTATTTTTAATTTTGTAATAGTATTTTAATGATTTTTATTACTACAGCACAGCAGGGTAGGCAGATCCCACATGATCGTCTTACTCTCACTTCACCAGCTACAGCACCAAGGCCCAGCACATTTAGATTGCAGCCTGGCAGCATCCACTCTACTCCCTCTGCACTACCTGGGCCCTCAGGTTGTTCTACCCCAGAAGATAAGCCTGCGGTCCCCTCTTGGAGCAGTGGTGGAGGCATGGATTTATCACCTGGAATAGTTGCCAGGTATTGTGTGCAGAACTGTGCACCACACAGTGGACACACCCCTATGCTGGATGGAGCACCTGCTCTCCATCCTGGTACAGAGTACTCATCAAAGGCATACACACATCAGGCGCTGCAACTGCTGGTGCAATGAGGGGACAGTGGTGACAATCCACTGGGTGAGGACTCAAGTTTAATGTCTCCAAACTTGACATCCATGGGCTCTTGATGTCCCCCCTCCCCAGCCATGGTGTTCAGCCCCCCTTTTGTATCCTTTACCATCCTTGTGTCTCATCTTGTATATCCTATCTGCCATTGCTTCCTCACCTACCCACCTTACCTTACCCACACATACCTAGGTCTATACTCCAACATTCCTCTCTCTCTGCCAAAAATAGAAAAGTGCACCATTCCCAACAAATAAATCATCCCATACATAGCTCTCCATTTCACACATGTATCTTCATGATACCCTTGATTTGGTCTAATTGGCTATACAACATGATTGTGTTTTGGCCACCTGTCTCTCTGGAGGTGACAGTCTAAATTCAGCTAATATTGTTCATATATTATAATGTTTTGCTGTTGCAGAGAATCTGTGTGAGATGGTGCTCAATGGTATGCATCTCACAATGATGCACAGCTGCAGCAAAAGCAAATAGAGCTATTATATAAACCTCTATTTGAAACCACTACCATTTTCCACAAAAATAATGACACAGATTCATAACTATCCCGATTTATATTTTTTGTTTATGCTTAAAAGTATTTGAAACAGTTACATATATCTGTATTTGAGCCCAGTACTATCTGAACTAAAACAAGGTTGAATCAATGCATTATCAAATGGTGCTATATAGTCAGCTGAGTAGCAGGTGTATTTTACACAGAGAATATAAAACTGCAGAATTTACTGCTGTTGCATATACCTGCTACTTAACTGAATCTTTGGTGCAGGTAGCAATTGACTTCAGGCAGTCATAAGTTCCTTTTTTGGCCACATATAACTGATTTTAAATAAAGCTGTAGCTAATACTATTCCATATGATTCTCATTTCTGTTATTTATTAAAATTTGTATTTGCCTTGTTTAGGGAGGCTGCATGATGCACAGCATGGCACACATATGCTTTATAAAATAAATGGGGATTGTGCACTATGGCTTTACAGAACATTAATGTCTATACAATGATGATTTCTATGCAGTTAATGTTAAAAATATGACATTGGTGATATAAGGAGCAAGCACTGGGGAGTACAGAGGGAAATATAAAGATAAAATGTAACAGTTAATATTGATTGTATAAAATACACCTGCTAAGGAACTTACTCTGTGTCCGGCAGGGTTAATGCATTGCTGTTGGAGGCAGATGGTACTGGGATCAAAATGGTGTATAGGCATGAATTTTACAAATGTGCATGATAACTTTACATACATTTACTGAGACTACTGTCTTTTACTGTTGCTTAGCCATGCTGTGCATCATGCACTATCGTGCACTGATTCTTTAAAGAAAAGAAATGTGGAAGATAGAAAAGTGGCGAAATGGTGAACAAGCACGGGGAAAATCAAAATGAAAGGAGGGCAGGAATGTGCAGAAAGGGTGTAGGAAAGAACCATAACTATCCATTTATTATACAGTAAAAACTAATAAGATGTATGCAATATTAGCTGAATTTGGACTGTCACCTCCAGAGACAGAGGTGACAATAACATAATCATGTTGTATAGCCAGTTTGACTGAATCAAGTGTGTCATGTAGACATGTGTGTGAAATGGAGAGCTATGCATGAGATAATTCTTTTTTGGGACAGGTGCACTTTTTTTAGTGCGAGAGGAATATTGCTACCAGGTTGTGTCCCTGACATGCTGGGATGTGGTGCCATAGCCAGTGGAGTGGGGATAGGTGGGTCTCATAGGACAGGCCTACCCTGCTGTGCTGTGGAAAAAAAGGAAAAAGAAGAACATAAGGGGTGGGGAGAGAGAAAAAAAGGGAGACCATTAGCAATAACATAGGTGACATACTAAACTGTGATGTAATCATTAAAATCTATTATGTTACCTTTACTTTAAACAGTACAAACTGTAAACAAACATTTTATAACATTTCTGAATACCCAGTTAATAACAGATTTGCACTATAGTTCAGATTTCTGCCAGCAATACTTGATATGTGCATATATTGCCCATATGCAGGCTCCAATTCTACTAATTACATTTTCCAGCAGGCCTTTTGTACCACTGTTAGGAAGGTCTGCAATTACAGAGCAATAATGTTGAAAACATAACAGTATGAACCCACAGCTGCTGACTACTGTCTACTACCATAGTGTTCTGTGTTATCACAGCATACTGCATGCATACTTTCCTTTTACAGTTGAGAGATGTGTACTGTATTTTATAGTACTGTATTCATAGGCCTCAAACTCTTACAACAATAAATCTAGACAAAGCATATATAATAGGGGGCCAAAGTCCAAAAAATAGGTATGACTCATATACTTGCTCTTACAAACTTATTAAGGTGATGCAGTAACAGGTTTTGGTACTTGCATGACTTTGCTAAAGGGTCTGAGGTCTAAATCTCACGTCTGACATTATTTAGTGATTTCAGTCCTTAACCCATTTGGAATTATTTTACTGAAAAACACAATTATATCTGTAACTAGACAAAAGACTGGACAATCTGTAGAAATCTGTACAGTTAAAATCGAAAGGTGCAGTGCGTTAGAAAAACCAATAAACATGAAAAGAAAAAATGCACTGAAGAGAGGGTATCAATGGTTAAAAACAAAAATAATTTATTAAAGTATTGAGCGCTGTCATCCCCCAACAACCATCAGTATTGTGATGAAGTCCCTGGTTGTTGGAGGATGAAAGTGCTCAATACTTTAATAAAGTATTTCTGTTTTTAACCATTGAAATCTGTGCAATTAACAGGTATTACTGCATTACATACCAACTAAGCCTATACGTCACAATCACTTACAGCCAAAAATGTGGATCGAGCAATAAATAATGTAGGTACAAAGGTGCACAAATAAAACACATTTTACATATTCTTCTACAAACCTAGAAAAATGATACAATAACAAGCTTTCCATTAACACAGATGTTCTGAAAGGTATAAAGTATGACACATAAATGTCATTTTCTGACTGTAGTCCTCTATATTTTGGCTAAGACTTGTGAGACAAACACAGTTTATGAGAAACAAACCAAAATTACGAGACAACAATCTGAACATTCTGCAAAACCCATACAGTTGAGAGATATTATGAAGCAGTTTAACTGTTAATGCTACAGTAACAGTACTGTTGTGATGCATACCACATGCTGCTCAATTCCATGCCGATCTACTTTCAGGGGCTCTAATATTCAGATCATGATCTGCCTCACCTGTGGGAAAAAAACAGAGCAGACTAACATTATGAATACCAAGCCTGACTATATGCAGCTTTAAACTATTACAAGTAATGTCTGAAAGTCATACTTACACATCTGAGGGGTACTACCAGTCTGACATTCCTCAATCTAATGGTTGAGGGTATCCCTCCTCCTCATCCTGATGTCTTGGTAGTGGCTCCTACACTGTTCACCAGTGCAGGGGATACTGGTAGCACTGGTCAGAGCCTGGGTCAGACTATTCCATGTGTCTGTCCTTGATTGCGAGCCATGATAGTGCCTCTGCAGAAGCCAGGGCCCATGGTCATTCACTAGGAGTCCAACAAACACTTTGGACTCTTGGACACCTCACCTTTGAGCCCTAAATCTCAAACCCGCTCCAGAAATGCCTTCCATGTCTGTCACAGAACAAGACCAATGTAGAATGATATTTTTCCCAAGAATTGCACATATTGTATTTACTCAGAGGGCACACTTTTTGATATGGCAATATTTGAAAAAGCTGGGTGCCACTTACCATCACACCAACAGGGCGCAACATGTTTGCTGGATGGTATATGATGCAGAAGTTTGGTAACTAATGCGATTTCTATGTTATTTGAGATACAGGCAGTTGCATAACTGTGTTGGTCCAATGGTAAGTGCATGCGAAGCCACATAGCAGGAATATACTTGCTGAACACAGTCATACTTTTGCTACTAACTAGACAATACATAGATTAATAATTACATAACTGACACAATATTACTCTGTCAGTCCTAAGTCATATAAATATTATGTAAGCTAAACTAGGTCAACTGTTATAAGTGAAAGTGACTATAATGTGAAGTGGAACAACATTAAAAATTGAATGGCATATGCTGTATTCAAACCCAGGACCATATGGATGTTAGTCCTGCACTGCCAGGTATTACCACAGGATTGTTGGGCAATCCCTTCTCTATGTGTCACTTCATTGCTAAATACTGCAATGTCACGACAGTAAAACAAAGACAGTACACCATATACTCAAACCCAGAACCATCTTGACTTCAGACCTAGACTTAATACCTGCTGCCACATACTAAGTTACATAACCTCCCAAGTTAGTATTCATTGTTAATTTCTCACTGTTAACTGCAGCACAATGTATCTTAATGGTTTATGTGATGCACAGTTACATTAATAGAAAGCATCCAGTTTCTATTTTTGGTTGTCTGGTTCCTGTCTACTACCTGGATGGTCCAGTCATCCATTTTGTGCAATGCCACTCTACACGCAAAACTGATTAGCATAGCCAAACCTGTTTGTACTAAGCGGTGCATTGCACGAACAATGCCCCCCATCACTAAAGTAAGAAAGAAGGAGAAACAAAAAAGGGGGAAATACAGTTGTTACTACACAGGAGGTCTCTCTCCAGAGGTCTGGATTTCAATTCTCACTCCAATGCTCTTTCAGAAAACAGGATGAATGCCTCATTCTTGTTGGCCGCATACAGAGCTTGGCAGCAAACAACTATGAGTTATCCATCAAACAGCAATCTTCCACAATGCATTTTAACTGATATCAAACCATCAGCTGTTATTTATACATATATTATATGAAATAAATGTGGATGTACTCCACTTAGTGATCACACAACCTGTTAGGACTATTGCTTAAAATTATACCAATCTGTGTTGCTTGCCCATTCAGCAGTTATCTGATCAGTATTCAGAGATATGCAGTATGAAAGCCAGACTACCTCATTTACCTTACATTGTGTGTGTATATTAACTGGGAATAGTATGATATGCAGTTGACAGCAAATAAAGGTCAGGTTAGATGACACAAAAAAGCATACACTGCTCTTTTGGTGGTGGGAGCAAAGGTAAATTCCTGTTATGGCACATGCAAGGGTACACTGTTCTTTTGAGGGGGTGGGACAAGCTGAGGTCATGTTATGGCACAACTTCTCTAATTAAAGATATCCCATTACAAACATATAATGGTAAACTGAGGCCATGCATTGATCATCAGCACTTTGAAGAGTTATGAATGTATGAATCTTACATGGCTGAAGACTACTTTCTAATGGACACATAAGTGAAACAACTCTCTGCTGTCACATGTTACTTGACTTTCTGTACACATCTCCCACCTTTTATCTGCTTACAGCACCACGTGAGGAAATTCTTAGATTAGATTAGGTTCATAGATTAGCATTAAGCTAACTGCCCTTGCAAGCCATTTTAAGCCTAGCCAATTATCCCCTGTGAGACTCAAACCCTGCACCTTGTGCTTGCAAGGCAAGCACCTTAACCATTAGGTCGCCCTCCCAACCCTTCTTCGCTTGCTAGGATTATTTAATCCATTAATGTTTAATGATATACACTTTACAGATGTTATAAAACGTTAATGTTCTGAATATCTGTTGTTGATTAATTTTCCTTTTTTCCCATATTTTATAAGTCAATAGAAATTGACTATTAGGAATACAATTATAATTTACACATGAAACATATAAAACTTTTATCCAATGAAATATGCTTATATCAAATTCAATTTTATAAGACTTAGTGAACATCATATTAACTATTAGCAGAAACGTATAACATTTACTAATAACACAGACACTTTCTAATACCCCCCTGGAGTTAAAAACTCCTACGTTAAGTGACATCTGTCACCCAAATTGACCATCAAACTAGTAACAACACTCATCTCCTCCCCGTCTAAATATATCTGTCATTGCATATTTTAACATTATAAGGTAGTATATGAGATTAAGAAAAACAATTATGAAGTAAAATACATCCATTACAATTGTGTGTACTCATTCAAGAAACAAATTAAAATATGTCAAATGTAACTGTTTCATTTTAACTTTTGTCAAACTGAGTTTAAGATATCATAAAGACCAACCATATATTATACAAATAAAATAAAGGTCATAACTAATTTATATGCAATGAATTGCTATAATGATCAATAAGCAAACTAATCCCCTGTCTCTTTATTTAATAGCTAATAACACTATTCCCCATCTCCATGTATCTGAAAACAAAGAGTGTAGAAAATATTGTATTATAGTTTCCCACTGTAAAATGAGATTCCAATAAAGTGCTCAGTATTTTCTAGGAAGGAATGTAGCATACATTTATGCTTAGTAGGGAATGGTCTATGACTGAGAAGTGGTTATAGATGAAAGGACAACTATTCCATGAGATTAACTTTAAATATAAATATATATATATATATATATATATATATATATATATATATATATATATATATATATATATATATATATATATATATATATATATATATATGTTTCTGTTGTCTCTTTTTTCTTTTTTCCTCTTCCCCTCCCCTTCTCCCTTATTTCCTTTCTTTAAAATCTTTGCTAATCTGAAACAGCTTCTATCTCTCTCAGAATATAGCAACACATTAGTTAATATGGCAAACATCTGCATCTCAGACTATACTGTATGCAATAAGTTAGTTTCATACAGAATATGTTATGTTTCATTCATTATTTTTTAATCTCCTATCTGTACTAGAATTATTCCCATGTCTGTTTTCTATGTCTTGTAGAATAATATTAAATTCTACATAGGTCTCATGTAAAGATTTTTTAAATATTTTAATGATGTTGCTATATATGCTATATGTATGTTATACCAATCAGAAGAAGCTTTACTTAAATATAGTAGGACTATAAATACAAGTGCAAAAACATAAGGGTTTAAATGTATCAAAGTGATCTGTTTATAAACACTCGCAAATGCTTTAATATAACAGTCATATTATACAGGTTATTTAGCTGCAGTTCTTTCATTTGACCTGTAAATGGCATTAGAGACTGTCTATTCAAGTTATTATCTAGCTTTGCAAAGCTTCTCAGCACAGAGTTCAGTCTGTAAACGTCTCCATGGAAATGACACTTTTTTCCTGCTTTCAGTTGTGTCAGCCACAGTGCGATTGCATACCAGGGTTGTTTATCAGTTCAGATGCACGAGACTGAGGAGGGAAAACATTTGCAGCTTTTCTTTAAGAAAGCTGTTGATAACCTTGTGGCAGGACCGGGAACACAAAAATGGACATAAAAAAGGCAAAAGGGAGGGAGAGAGCTAAAATATAACATTGCAAAACTAACAAACTCCATCTCCCATACCCAGCAAACCACTAGACCACCATGAACACATCAATCTATACTAAACCCTCCATTCCTTTACAAACAGCAGCAAAAAGAAAAGAAAAGAAAGAAAGAAAAAATAAACAAATAAATTAAAGCCTCTCCACAGTACAATAATCATGGAAAACCACCAGAGTTATCAAAGAGAAGCTATTTGCTTAACATCACACCCACATATTCACATTTTTAAAAATAAATATCTGATGACTTACTCAAAGCATATCAGCTTGCCGAAAGGGACAAAACAAAAACATTTCACATATGTATTCCCACAAATAGCACCACATTCCAGCAGCAGAGCAATAGATGGGAAACATAATCATTAAAGCAACATTATGGCAACAATATCAATGAAAAAATCTATCTTCACAGAGTGACAGGGAAATAAAATGGCAAACAATTAAAAATAAAGAAAATAGTTTCTACTGCAACAAAGACTCTCATTTCCTCATCTGTAAGTCTCCGTATCTACCATAGTTCCCAGGATACCATAAGATTCAGTCCCCAAACATACAGATCATTTATTATAACAGACAACTACTAATATTAAAAGATAATAAATAAATAAATAAATAGCTTTTACTTGCTATAACTATTGAACTACTTTAAATAAAATAAACTAGACTTAATAATAACAAACTATAAAAATATCGTTAAAACAACTATGCACAATAAAATACATTTAAGTAACAAAGATTCACCTGTTGAACCATTTCCACTTCCCCAACTTCTGGGTTAATTATTAAGACTTAGGCAAATGAAAGCCATTGTAAAATAGTTTAACTAATTACTTATTCTTGAGCTTCTTCTTATGTTCAGAAATCTTCCATGAACTGTTATCAGCATTTCTTTTAAGGCTGGCATTTGCCCAGTCCATATCCTCTATTTTATCAAGCAGTTTTCTTGTTTTGACAAAAGTAATGGCAAAATCTATGTCATCAAATATTTTTGGACCATCTTGGAGAAATATTTTTAATCAGACAGGAAATAATAGGTGTGTCTTTATTTGGGCTTTCTTTAGTTCTTTTAGCAGTGGCAAAACAAGCTTTATTTTGGCAATTACATAAAATGAGTAATCATTATCAAAGTGTATGACATTTTCTTTATATTTAATAGGAGATTTAGCCCATGCGGTCTTTAACACTATCTCCTTTTCATGAGATGATAGAAACTTCACTATAACAGATTTAGTAGAATTGGATTTACCTTTTTTTGTAGTACCCAAGGACCTGTGGGCTCTCTCTATCCCATATGAGGGAGCTTCAGGAAGCTGCAGTACCTCAAGAAGCCAAGAAGTTAAGAATTTTTTCATATTACCTTCTTCAACATTATCAGGCAAACCAAAAAGTCTAATATTTTTTCTTCTTGATCTATTCTGTAGATCATCAATTTTTGTTTGTAAAAGAGTATTTTGTTTTAAGAGAAAGTCTATATTATGCTCATCTTCTTGAATTATAGTGTCCATATCATTCAGTGAAGTCTCTATACCAGTAATCTGTCTCTTTTGTTGCTTAAGGTCTTTGTGTAACATTTCCATTTTTGGGAACATTTTTCTTTGAAGTTGTTCAGTTTTACATCCATTCTATCAAGTTTTGTTGTCAGTTCTTGAATATTAGATAATAGTGATTGAAGTTCCTTCTTAATAGTTGTTTCTTGAAGTGTAGCTTTGGAGTAGCTCATTCTGTAGTCTGAAGTAAAAATATTTTCTCTAGTACTTTTTGACAGGAAAAAATAAAAAAGTTGCAAAATTTTTTATATACTATCCGAAAGGATGATTAGTAGATTCCAAATATGTAAAAAAAATTAGGATACATAAATTCAAAAAATCATGTCACAAATATTCTGTAAAGGCAGAGCAGAGAGAAAGTGCTGTTACTCAGTGCTCATCTTGGTCACACCCCAGGCTACTATTTTATGAACCATGCTAAATGACATTCTGGATTGTAGCACAATACTTGATCTGTTTTATCCTAATCTTTAGGTATTAAATAATGTTTGCTAAATTTGGATGTGAATGAGTTTACTGTTGAGTTTTATTGCAGTATTTGAAAATTAATGGAACAAAGATTCTTTTAAATGTCATAAAAATCATCAGAAATTACATCAGCACTTGGCTTTTTATTTAAGTACTAGAGGGAAGAAATATAAACTGATTTATAATTAAACTGGTCATATTTGTTTTGAAAATAATTTATACATATAGCAGTGGCATCTTTCATCTTGTTGTAAATGTATTAATTATATGTTATTTTATTTATAGTGTTTTTACTGGAGGCATTTTTACTTCTAATTTTCATAGATTCATAGATTGTTACTAGGCTAATAACCCAGAGGGCCTTTCTAAGCCTATCCAAGTTTTCCCAAAAGAATAATGATGTCCTGCATCCAGGTAGGACATTGAGGGCCAGGCATTTATAAGCTGCCACTATTTATAAGGCTCATAGGTGCTAGGCCTGCTGTAAATTTCCTATTCTACATCCACTGGTCTAGGTTGTACTTAAATTGGATAATAGATGAACTCAGCTTTACATGGATGGAAAGCTTGTTTCATAGGAGAAACAGTCGCTGGGACACATATCTGTTTCTCCAGCATGTTCTGTTTAAGTCACAGACAAAATGTAGGTGCTTATACCTTGTATTTGTGGTTCTTTTTGATGTATGAATATGCAAGATATTCATAAGTGTGGGGTTTGCAGATGCCTAGTAAGCCAAGCATAGATCACCACTCAGCAATCTATAGGAGACTGAGTAGAGAGAAAGGGCTTTAAGGTGCTGTGCATAAGGCAGGTTTGCTAAGTCTTGTATTCTTTTTGTAAGGAACCTCTGAGGTCACTCTAGTTGTTGCATATGCCTAGTCAGGTACATATCAAAGGGAATAATGTACTCTATGAATGGTCTGATAAGGGAGGAGTACAGTGGTATAATGACTTCTTTGGGCCTAGATGCCATGACCTTACTTATAAGTTGCACAGCATAAAAGGATGTCCTCACCACTGTGGCCACATGGTGGTCAAAGATAAGGCTACTGTCTAGGTGCGTACCCACATCCCTGACTGTTGGGTCGACTCTTAAAGGTGCATTATCAATATTCACCAGGATGGTTGACTTCCCAAAGGGTACAATTATGCATTTCCTAGTACAGAGATTAAGACCATGACTTTGGCACTAGGCACAATTTATTACTCAGAGATAGGCCTTCTTGAAGAATGCTAGTGTCTACAGGGGAGTTGATAATAACCCCCAGCTTAAAATCATCTGCAAACTTAGTCAGCCATAAACATTCAGCATTTGCTTACATTTCAGAAAAATAGATGCCAAAAAGGAGCAGACCCAGTACTGAGCCCTGGGGGACATCACTAGTGACCAGCCTCTTTGTGAAGGTGCCCTCACCTATTCTGACCTCTTGGGTCCTATTAGTGAGCCAGTTGACAATCCAGCAGGTGATAAAATGGTTTATACTAATAACAACTAGACCATGCTCCAAAATATTCCAATAGTCGCTTTTTTATAGGACTTAGCTCCTCAGCCAAAAGCCTTCCAAGAGTGAAAACACATAATATACACACACTTAAATACTAAATTTGCCCTAATTAAACAATCATTCAATTAAATAATATATTTCCAATTGCATTCTTTATTGAGACCAAATGGCTCCAAAGTATTATATTTTAAAATAAATAGTTTCCTTTTGCAAAAGTTTGGTCTTAATATTCACACATTCACCTACAAATAAATCAACTTTTTCTAACACACATCCCTTTAAACAGTCTAGATTGGTACCATGAAAATCTATAAAATGAGCTCCCAAAGGGCTGTCTAACTTTTTATTTTTAATCTCTCTAATGTGTTCTTGAAAATGGGTCCTAAAAAATTGACCTGTTTCCCTAATGTAAAATAAACCACAACTGCATTTTAGAACATGTATCTCCCCCTCTGTGGAGCATGTATGGCTACCATTGGGACACAATTTTAATACCATTAATTACAGGAAAAAAACTCACTATGTATCTGCAAATAGAACATTTGTTGCAAGCAACAATGCGCATGTTTAGAGAAATATTACTGCCTAACAAGGCCTCCTGTGGTGAAGAATAATTATGTATCACCTTATCACCATTTATACCTAAATTAGTGAGCTTGTCTCTCATGCCACAGTGGGGTATTGTATCAAAAGCCTTAGCTAGGTCAAGGTAAATTGTGTGCACAGTCTTGCCTTCATCCACTGCTTTGGTGACCCTCTCAAAAAAGTCCACCAGATTTAGATAGGCATGACCTTCTTTAACAAAGCCAAACTGTGATGGGTCCAGCATTTGCAGGTTATATATGTCCTTGATTATTGTGTCCATGATAATTCTTTACATGGCTTTATATATGAGGCTGGTCAGATTTATGGGGGTCTAGTTACCCAGATCAGTGGTTGGATCTCCTTAGTGCAGGGGAATGACCATAGCCATCTTCCATTCCATAGGCAAAAAAACTGACTGTAGGGTCCATTTGAAAAGTGATTCAAGTGGACCAGAGAGGTCATATTTCATGCTATTTATTAAGCATCCTGGGATGCTATCAGAGCCCATCAGTGCAATGTTTTTGTCTTGGAAAGTGCATTGATGACCTGCTCCCTAGTAATGGTTGGGGGATTTTGGTATGCAGTATTTCATTTGGACTATGAAAGGAGGAGTGGAGGGAGTTTGAGCTGAACCTGTCAGCCAAAAGGTTGGCAATGGCCTCCAGTTCATTGTGAGTGATGCCATTTACAATAAGTTCTGAGCATTGTTGCATATTTCCCCTGAGGTTATGGACATATCTGTAGAAAGTTTTGTGGTTTTCCTTTGATGTGCTATTTTATTCTTCAAATTTAGCCTTTGAAGTATTAATTGTTCCTCTTTGCTGCCTGTTTAGATTGGTCAGGGGACTTTTAGTATGTATGTTTGGATTTGTTCCGACTATGCTTAGCTAAGATTTGTTTTCCTTTTTTATATAACCAATTGACACTGTGGTTCCACCAGGTTGGCTTGTATTTTGAGTTTGTCTTATTCTTAACACAAGTGAGCACTGCTCACTCTATGCAGCTATCAGTATGACTGTGCAGAAAGTTTGTAAATAGCATACACTATGGTGTTTACTGGGTTTAGGGGTGCTTGGAATTTAGCCAAGATGTCACTTACCAGAGATAGGTTAGCACTGGAATAGTTGCTAAAGATTTTTGGTTTCACTGGATCCCTGGATTTATTTTTTATTTCAAACAATACTACATTATGGTAAAATCTGATGAGTGAATACATTACATTTTGTGAGGAACATTGCTTCCCCCACATGTTTGTGAGTACAAGGTCAATTATGTTTGTACCCCTGGTAGGAGAATGGACTAACTGTTCCAAGATATTGGTATAAACAAAGTTTAGGAATCTCTGGACTTGTGCATTAGAGGTGGTGTAGGATTTCCAATCTCTGGATGGTAGTTAATATTCCCCCATGAATATCATATTGGGTTGAATCGGGAGGGGCTCTAGTACATTAAGATAGGTAGTATGGGCTTCCTGGGACATGGATGGAGACCTATAGGTTGTAAGGATATGGTACAATTTCCAGTTTATGGTGAGTTACACATGTATGAGTTCCAGTGGGTCATACACTTTAACCAGTATGACTGTGATGTTTATTTTAATATAGACTAAGACTCCTCTACCTTTAGTTCCCTCCTGTGTAGTAACAGGTTAAAGGTTTGAACGGCATTATAACCTTGTATTGTTGGGGTACTCTGTGGAACATTAAACCATGTCACCATTACTACACAGATGTCTACATTCTCCAGGGAGAGGAAGGCTCACAGAGAGGGGAATTTTTTGTTAAGACCTCTAGCATTGAGCAGTACCACCTTCAGATATTCCTTTGTAGATTCAAGTCAAAAGGTTTATCAGTTTGTCATTGCTTAAAAAAGGCACTACGAAGATGGTAAATGTCTTTGCCAATATTAAAAAGCTTAAAGGGGATAAGTGCATAACATCCCTGGCAAAGCAGTGTGGTCAGTCAACTATGCAACCCCAGGCCATCAAATATTGTATCTCCTTGAATTGCAGCAGAAGCTAAGCCAATTGTTAAAATTAATAATTTTCTGCTGGTAACATGGCATCATCCTTGGAGAAGGTAGTATGCTGCCCAGTGCTAGATCATACCTGCCTAAGACCCATAACCAGCGAGCTTGATCATGTTTCACTTCATATAGTCAAGGGAGATACATCTGAGGTCATTAACTCTCACATGGACTATGACAGAGTCATGCTGGTATCTGTGGTTCAATGACCTGAATGCCTGTATGACTTGATGGATCCTAGCCCCGGAAAGGCAGCTAACTGTTAGTCTCTCCTTACTCACTCTGGTGAGAGCGACATTGGTATGCCTTCCTATAGAATCAACAATGACCAGGAAATTTAGCTGAGCAAAAGTTTGCCTTAAAGTCTTAGCAGTAGAGGCAGTGGATACAGTGTTACTATGTGTAGCTGTGGGTAATGTTTTAACAGAGCGTTTACATGATAGCTGAGGACACTTATTTGATTGTGCTGCAGGAGATCTTAGTATTTTAATACATTTACCTGTAAGTGCCTCAGCATAATAAATAGTTTTATGTGTAGGGTCTTTACCCTGTGTAGTAGGTGTGGTGCACGTGTCACTGACAACCTCTATAGGATCAGTTTTGGTTGCATGAGAGAGTTTTTCCTCCAGCATTAAAGTGTATTTACACATCTCACATACTTCATCTGTTTTATTGAGAATAAGTGGGTTGTCAGTGTACATGAGGCTATTGCTATAATGCCTCAGAATGTCCATCTCTTCCAGAATGGCCACAGATAGAGCCATGAAGTGCTGCTGATCTACTTTGGAGGATTGAGGGAAATATAAATATTGAATAGGTCAATAACACAAGGAACTTAATGAGCAATGCTCAGCTTTGTGCAAACTAGATATGCTATTATTTAAAAAAATCTATCTAGACAGGAATAGTATTTTAAGAGAAACTTACACCGTGAGAGATCAGCATCTATATAGCTCGCAGCTAGGTGCTGCTGCAAGGAGAGCAGCTGATCTAACTAAATACTGTAAATAACATCAAAAAGTGCGGATTTTCAACACAGAAACACTCTTCTCAAGTAGCGTGATTGGCAAATGTCACCAAATGCCCCAGGCACAGAGATTCAAATTTTTAGACAAGTTAGCCCTCTAGCCAATCAAATAAAGGCACAATAGGACTTAAAACAGCAATTTCAAGCTACGAAGGATATAGGCCAGTCTCTCCTCCCATGACAGTGCTGACCACAAGCTTCCTGAATGTAAAATAACTGGTTTGGAGCTCAAGTGCTTAAATCAGAACTAAGGCACTTTTCAAATAACAAATACAATAAGCCTTCAACTAGAAATTCCCAACTTAGAAGGATGTAGGCTATCATCTCTTGCCACAGGAGTGTAGACCACAAATCTTCCTACTGCAAAATAACGAGTTTGGAGCCCAAGTGCTTAATCTAGAGCAAAGCAACTTAGAATAACAGGCACAATAAGCCTTTACCAGCAATTCCCAGTTCCAAAGGGTGGAGACTGCCCTCTCCTCCCACAATAGTGTAGACCACAAACATTCCTAATGTGAAATAACTGGTTTGGAGCCCAAGTGCTTAAAGAACTAAGATACTTTTAGAATAACAGACAAAATAAGCCTTCAACCAGCAATTTCCAACTCAGAAGGGTGCAATTTATCTGTCCTGCCACAAGAATGTGAACCACAAACCTTCCTAATGTAAGATAAACAGCTTGGAGCCCAAATGCTTAAAGCAGAACTAGGAGGCTTAGAATAACAGTTACAATGTAATCAGGCTATAACAAGCAGTAATAAATGCAGTAGATTAAATGCAACTGAACACGTTATTGTGCAGCAGAAAGCCAAAATAGGGAGAAGCACAAATACAGTAAAAGCAGCTGAATAAAGTACAATTTTTGCAATGAGTTTCTAATAGCTTCCGCATTGTCACAGCAGTAAGTGTGATTTTGCTGGATCTTTTAACTAAATTAGATCTATGCTGTTTTATTGTATTTCTTCTCATAAACAGTAGTGCATCTTAGTGCTGTAGGCAAGTAAAGTATCAGACACTTCTAACTGATGTTGTGACTGAATCTCAAGTCTGTTCCATAAGTTTCATGTCTTGGCAAATACATTTGATAAATTGTAGGACAAAGTCTTAAATGGCAGACACAAAGCTTAAAAGAAGCTTTCCTGTTTTTTATGGGTTTCCAAATAAAGGATAATTTGCTCTTCTAATGATTTTGTGAACTCATATGTTTCAAAGTTATTGTTAAATTATTTGCGTTTTCAATTCTTTATGGACAGACCATAATATTAAGCATATCTTATGTTTTTTTAGTAATGACAGTCAATAAATGGGGGGATTCATGAAAACCTAAAAGGTCATTTTTACCATATGCGCATCTTGACATGATGCACACACAGCTGTGGCATGTTTTATGTTCATTAAACTACATGTGGCAGCACGCGCAAACAGGGAAACTTTTTGGCATGCAAATGTCAGAATAAGTAGCTGAATTTTATGTTAATGAAGCCAACCAACATGGTGGAGTGATCCAACAAACTGTAAGCAAACTGTCTAGACTCCGTGTTCCTTTTGTCCGTGTATTCAAAAACTTTTCAAATACAATCGTGGAAAAGAGTCTGCATAGAAACAAGTGTAAGTAAAAGCTTTTAAAATTTGCATAGAATTGACCTCAACATATAACCCAACACATACTATGACCTAATTACACAATGTGGATGCTAGAATATCAGAGTTACAAAATAAAAAATACATTTTTAAGGGCTATGACATAAATGCACCTTTGCCCCCCACCCCCAAAAGAAAATTTAATTGTATATAATGCAGGCTGCTAAAATGTTTAAACATCATGAAAGAGACTATTACATTGTACTGTAAGCATATGTAGTATGTAGCTAATATATGGGCAAAGTAATAGGCTCCCCTGTGTTTACAGCATTCTGCTCCTGTGCAGTTTCTCTGCTGACAAGGTTGCTAACCATGTAGATTCCAGTCTGTCAGCACAGTGAATAAGAAAATTATGTAAAAACTCATTGGAATTGCTGAATCCCAAAAAAGAGCAACCCTGTAGGAATGTTCACTTCATGTAGGCACTTCCATGGTGTTTTTTTGTTTTCAATGGATGTCAACAGTGAGTGATGACATCAGGGGAGTGTGTCAGGTTAAGCTTTCAAAGTTGTACAGGTGGGTCTGTAAAGGGTGAAAGTACATGTAAGCTATGCACAAATAACAGGTTGTGTGTCATCCTCAGAATTTTGTTGTAAAATGTGTCTTCTCTGTTCATTTCAAATAACTTCTGTACATTTTTTATGTCCTCGTTTGCACAATGGTGTGTATAAAGCACTCACGGGAAATGGAGGAATGAAAGGCATCCTTTGTTGCACTTGTCATGTAAATAGTCCTGTGGCATCATGTGTACATGTAGAGCTAGAGTGCAGATGGTCCTGGGTTCAAGTGCAGGGGGATGACTTTTCCTTTTTATAGTCAATGTTTGTGTGATATCACAGGAATGGAGGAAAGTAATTACAATTTTCCCTTGCTTACTTTATTTACGCATAGCTGCATGGGGGTGCACTGAGGTGCTCTGAGGTGTGCCTAGTGCACTGATGAGCAAAGAAAGAATGTGTAATAGATGCTAATTACAGTATAAGCAGGTGAATTCCATTTTCATGAACCAATCAACATGGTGCAGCTATTCAACATGCAATACAGCTTCCATGTAGCCTCCATTCTTGTTTTCCTACATTCTTCAATACCACTGGAGTACACAAAGGGACATTTTAACACAATGTTAGGGGCTGCTGCAGCTTTGCTACCTATTTATGTGCTACAGGCTGAAGTTAATGCTGCTGGTGCTGATGACAATAGGCCTAGGGCAAGAAGGAGAAGATTGTTTACATCCAGGATAACTTATCAGATGCTACATGACCTGGAGGTTGTAGATCATTACAGGCTGGAGAGGGACACCTTACAAGAACCAGTATGGTTGCTAGTCTTTTAAATTATGATGTCAAGCTGTCATGTCATTTCCTGCCAGTATTTAAGGTGTGTGTTTCATTAAATGTTTATTACTTCTGAGGAAGCTGCTTTGGAAAAGCAGTGAAAACGCTGTTTACTTTTCATTTAATAAACCTGCGTTAAAGAAGAGTTCCATTAAGACTTCTTATTGGGCTGAAGGCCTAAGGATACTTGCAATTTTTTTGTTTTACTAAGTTTTTCTTCATTTGTACCAATCAAAAGAACAATAACTTTAACTGAATCAGTAAAAATCTTAAAGAATAATTTGACTCTTGTTAGTTTAGATATTAACTGTGGCTTCAACTCAGTTAATTGGAACTATCTTTTTATCTTACTGAAGGAGTTAAACTTTTCTAATAGCTTTATTAATCTTATAACTCAATTATATAATGAAAGTCAAGTCTACATAAAAATAGGTACAAATATATCCCAGGACATACCCATTGTAAAAGGAACCAGGCAAAGTTGCCCTTTATCTCCCCTTTTATTCACATTAATTATGGAAACTTGTGCTAACTTAATAAGGGGTAACAATAGTATACAAGGTTAAAGAGTAAGCCTTAATGAAACATCAAAAATCCAAATGTTTGCTGATGATGTATTAATCACTCTTGGTGGTATTAACCCCGCCTTACAAGAATTGTTTAAAAACATGGATATATTTCAAAAAAGTTCTGATCTTAACTTTAATAACAATAAAACTGAAATTCTCCTAATTGGTTCCAAAAGTTATAATATACAAGATCAGTATAAAAATATATACCTCAATCTCAAGAAATAACATATTTAGGTATAATTATAACAACTAATATTAAAGACATGTTACACCTAAATTATAGTAAAAGTATAGCAACCATAGAGACTCTAATAAGTAAATGGAACACGACTCTATTTACAATGGATGAAACTTTCCATTATAAAGATGATTTTGCTTCCAAAGATCTTATATATAATACAATCTATTTATATTCCCCCATAGACTCTTTTATTAAAGAAATTAACACACTGATTAAAACTTTTTTTGTGGCATCCGATAAAGCCTAGAATTGCATTGTCCTATCATATGTATAGCTGGGAAAATGAAGATATATATTTACCAAATCTAAAACTTTATTCAATTTCATCAGTTATTAAAACAATTGTTTATCTTATAGATGGAGAATATTTTGTAAAATGGAAAGAAATGATATTAAATGTATCCCAAAATACCAAAAATAAAAGTAATAACCATCTATCACAGTTAATAAATAATTCATTTGTATGGAATTTGAGGGATTACTTTTCCAATTATTCCACTCAAATGTTTAAATCTACTTATGTAACTTTAATTCTAAAGACCTTTAAAAATAGATATATTTAGGTTTAAAATATTTGAGAATTGGTTGTTTCTCATCTTCCCTATTGCTTATAAACAAGGGATAATTCTCTCTGCAGATTATTCTAAAATGTTGCTATTTAAGCAAAAAAGATTAATGTTTTTGCATCAAATGCTAAATAAAAATGAGGCAAAATCTATTAATGCTCTTGTAGATGAATATAATCTTAACACTTTACTTTAGTAAGATTTGCAACAGTTTGTAAAATATATTCTATTTAAGCTAGTTTTAATCCCCACAAATGCTAAGAATTCATTGCCCAAACTTATTCAGTATTTGATTTTATATACTTATAATATTTTACCAGTTAAAATAGTATATCATTTATTTATAGAGCATTTAAACAAGATTTAGATGTATATTCAGATAATTATTGGAATTCATTTTCTGTAATTAATTTTATTCCCTCAGAAAAAGACAAAGTTAATTTCCTTCAATGAGCCAGCAAAACCACTTCTTCCATTAAAAGGAGAATTTTCACATGGAGATTTTTACATAAATCTTTTTTCACTCCACAGAAAATGAGTAAGATAACTAAACAAGATATTGTTTGCTGGAGATGTAGTGCAGAAACAAATGTTAATTGGAACCATATATTTTATGACTGTACACTATTAAAGAAATTTTGGGAAGAAGTTAACAGTTTTTACAGGCAATTTTTACAGACAATTTTGTGCTTACAAAATCACTTGTATTACTCAAAACACCTTTTCCAGACTGTATAAATAAAAACAAATATTTTTTGCTCTGGTCTATACTGTCCATTGCCAGGAAAACAATTACAAAAAACTGGAATTCCTCATCTGTCCCCTCATCTAAAAAGGTCTTCTCTTGGAAATATCTAAGTTAGAAATGTTAACTATCAATTTTAAATCTACAAGGAATACACATTTATATTACAAATGGGAAAATATACATGAAATATTAGTTAAAGAACTGGATAAATGATTAATGCAGTAATCTTTCTTTTTTTATCCTTTATTCGTTATCTTTATTTTCTTCTGCAAAAATTAACTTAATTGATCTTGTTGTTTGATATATAGTGAACATAATTGTATACAGTTCTCTGTGTTATTATAGTTATTGTATTAATATTTTCTTTTTTTAAATATTGTACTTTAAAAATTCAACTTATTCAATATTTTTCAAAATATATGTTCATTACAATAATGTTTTCAATAAAGCTGTTTAAAAAATAAAATAAAATAGTAGCCGATATTGTAAATAAACATTGTAGCAAATGCATCTCATAAATTGCTTCTCCATTTTCTCAAAAAACAAGTGTCTCACAGTTAACTCTAATCTTACACACATGCTATTAACATTATCAATGGTGCATTTAAACATCCCATTTTTTTCACATGCAAAACATGTTGGATGCCATTAACTGGGAACTAATTAGAAAAAGATTAAAGTGCTCTGAATAAATTTTAAAAATGAAGTGGATAATGTCTAATAATAATGCATTTGTTTCACTAAATAATTTTCTTGATGGTATACTCAAAATAAAGTATCGGTCAAGGATATCCTAGAGTTCTATCACTTTTTACCCTTGCAAATGAGCCATTCTTACATCTCATTAATGAACATAGTGAGATTTATTCCATTGGCACCAAAAAGCTACAGCAGAAATTGTATACATACATGGATTCTCGAGATTCAATGAACTCCATGTAAGCTTTGTGTAGAGCTTACACTGAGTGCTACTGTGGATGAGATGTTGCTCATCTCGCAGCATTTCTCAATGCATATTAATGAAGCTCAGTGCACCTAAGAAAGGTTTCGCAGCTCACAGCACTGCTGCTAGCCATGAAACATCTTAGGTGATTATGAATAGCATTTCTTCCATGTAAGTTTGCTGGTTGCAAAAGTTTGCAACAAACGTGGATAGCAATTCCATGTAAGTCCAAGTAGTGTATGAATTTGTGTGAAATGCCACAATGACCACCAGGACTACACATATCATACTTCTAAATTGTACCTCATAATGAAAAATGTACCTCATTTGAGGTCTTAAAAAGTTTATGTTACATGAAGTTCTACATTGAAAGAGTCTGTCACACATCCAGTGTTATAAATTTTTTCACTGATATCCTGGGTAAATAGAAATTAATTACATTAACTAATTAAAATATATTTTATGTAATTAAAATCAACGCATTTAACCATCAAATAACCTTCCTAGTTTCAGATGTTAGTAAGTCATTAGTATGACTTCCATATTTTTCCCATTTGTCCTACATTATGAGGGCTACTGTTCCTCATTTTGGAGATGGAAGGTCGAGAGCTATGATGCAGATAGCACTGATTCTGCTGAAGGAATGAATGACAGCACATCATTTGAGTTTCCCTTTCTTTAGTTTCTTCATTTAATTATTTTTGGTCACTACTTGCATGGTGCACTGTGTAGCACAAACACTGGAAGCGTACAAACCAGACCAAAAAGATAGTAAAATAGGGGATGTCATGTAACTAGTCTATTGGCAGTGTATTGTTGCTATGTGGACTGGCATCTCCTTCACTTTTGCCTAAAATATATACACAAAGGGATCTACCTGACTACATCGACAGTTCAGAAGAGCGAAAACGACTTCACCGAAGCCAGAAGATCGACAAGTCAGAAGACCGACGGAGGAAAACACTGACGCTGAGAACACTGAGATGGGGAAAAGATGTGTAAGTATGTGGTAGTGACGGACGTTAGGATGCGAGTAAGGTAAGTGTGCGATGTTGACGGTCTGTAGGGATAGGGGTGGGATAAGTGAGTTAGGGTTAGGGCGCGGGTTAGGTAAGGGTGCGAGTAAGGTAAGTGTGCAATGTTGACGGTCTGTAGGGATTGGGGTGGGATAAGTAAGGTTAGGGTTAGGGCGTGGGTTAGGTAAGGGTGCAGTAGTGATATTTTTTGGGTTAGGGGCGGGTTAAGTGAGTTAGGGTTAGGGCGCGGGTTAGGTGAGTGTGCGATAGTGACGGACCTTAGGGTTAGGGTTTCGGTTAGGGTTGTAGATAGTTGTGTATGTAAGGGTTAGTGTTGGCTTGTAAGGATTTTGGTGTGCTTGTGTTGTGTGTGTGGTTTTTGGACAGGGGATTTGTTTTGTTTGTTGATTGTTGTTGTAATGATGTGCCGAGTGTATGAGGTGTCGTGTTTGTGAACTGTCGATTATGTGGTGTCGGTGAAGTCATTTTCGCTCTTCTGAACTGTCGATGTAGTCAGGTAGATCCACACAAAGACATGTACATCCAATAAACTTGAAATTGCATTGCTAGCCAATGTTGCTTACCATTGCGCACTCCCAAGCACCATGTGTGCTCAATGGTAAGCATCACACAATATTTTCAAACAATGTGCACACACCCAGTATGCTTATAATAACTGGAATTGACAGCAAAACATCAAGATACAAAATGCATATGATGGGAAAAACCTAATTCTACATTGGGCTTGATCTCTGGTAGTCATGTCTTGTGTTTGTGGTGTTTGTGAGGAACGAGCATGTTTCCAAGCTCAAAGGTGCAGCATTCAGGAGTCCAAAGTGTTTGCTTGACTCCTAGTTAAGCATCAGGGGCCCTGGTTACTACAGAGGAACTATTCAGGCTCAGAATACAAATATGAAGCATGGGATAGTGTTACCAGGGCTTTAACTAGTCCTACAGGTATCCCCCACACTGGTGATCAATGTCAACACCATTTCAATGATCTCAGGAGGAATAACAGGGATACCCTCAACTGTTGGATTGGGGAATTTAGGACTGAGGACACCCCATAGATATGTAAGTATCAATTATAGTGACTACTTGTAAGAATTAAAAGCTGAATGGTATTCATAATGCTATTCTGTCCTGTTTTTTCCACAGCTGCTACGGAGATAGCTTTGAATGTGAGGATTCATGCCTCGAGATTGGCAAGGATGAGGGAAGCATGTTGTATGTATGCATCAGAACAGTACTGTTATTGTGGCATTAAAAGTTAAAGACATCTTATTTGGTATTTAACACAGTTGTATCAAATTGAGCATGCATAGCTCAACTGTAAAAGAAAGTATGCATGCCTTACTCTGTAGCACAAAACAACAGTTCATATTCTCAAATAACAGTGAGCATGCATCTCTTAACTGTAAAAGGAAACTATGCATGCATTAGTCTGTAGGACAAAATAACAGTACAGTATTAGAGAGTAGTCAGCGGTTGTGGGTTCAAAAAACACACTTCCCAAATATAAAGTACTGTTATGTTTTCATCATTATTACAATGTAACTTCAGACCTCTATACCAGTGACATAAATGGCCTTGTGTAAACTGTAATCAGTATAATGTGGACACACATATGTGCAATATATGCACACACATCAAGGACTGCTTTCTGCAATCTGTACTATAGTATGCATACGTTATGAACTGGGTGCTCTTAAAAGTAATAACTACATTTCTTAGGAGTTTGTAGTGTTAAAAATAAATGTAACAGAATAGAGTCAAATAATTCTATCAATGCTTTGTATGTTGCATATGAAGTTACTGATGTTATCCCTTTTTTCTCTCACCCCACCCTTTATCTTCTCACTTTTTTATTTATTTTATTTTTTATTTATTTATTTTTTTACTTTTTTTCTTTATTTTTTCACCACAGCACAGCGAGGTAGGCCTGTCCCAGAGGATCATCCTGCCTTCACTGCACCGGCTATAGCACTGCTGCCCAACACTTATGGGGTGCAACCTGGCAGCACCCCCTCTGCTGCCCCTGCACTACCTGAATAAGCCAGTGGGTCCTTCCAGGAGCAGTGGTGGAGGTGGTAATTTTATCACCCATAAAGAACTGCCAGAGGTGGTGCATCAGATTGTGCACTGCACTGCTGGTGCATGCCTATCCTGGATGAAGAACTTGCTCTAAATCCTTGTACAAAATACCAAGAGGAGACACAAACATTCATAGGTTCATAGGTGTGTACTAAGCTAATGGCCCTGGGGCCTTTACAAGCCTAACCCATAGAAGTGCCCTGGCATTGTGCTGCCCGTCATTAGTTCCAGTAGAGCCACTGGAGTGATCCCCGGAGAGACCTTTCTATTTCCCATCCACTCATCAAGATTTTGCGTGAAGAGGGCTAGTGAGGTGCTCTGCTTGACATGTATTGGAAAGTCTATTCCAGAGCATGGGTAGTCTCTGGGTTATGAACCTGTTCCTCCTGCATGTTTTCAAGATTGTAATAATTAAGTTGAGATCTCTGGAGTGCGTAGTGTGGAGGGATTGGGATTTCTTTAGATGTAGCATTTCTAACATAGCTGGGTCAGACATGGCTTTGTATGTCAAACAGAGATCACCTCTTAGTAAAGAAATAAGACAGAATAGCAAGAGTTTTTTTAGTCTGTCCATGTAGAACATGTGTTTAAGGCCTAGGATCCTCTTCATCAGGTACTTTTGTGGCCTCTCTAGCTGTTCCAGGTGTCTACTCAGGTACATGCCAAATGGGGCATTATACTCTATGATTCGTCTAATGAGGGAAGAGTAGAAAGAAATGGTGACCTTTTTCTTCCTGGAAGCAAAACCCTTGGTAATGAGATATGTAATATAGAAGGACTTTCTGACCAAAGTGACAATGTGGTGGTCGAAGGAGAGGTTGCTCTCAACCTGTGTCCCCAGATCTCTTATAATACCTTTAGTGTTCAGTGGGCTCCCATTAATGTGGTAATTAGTGGGTACTGAGTTTTTCTTAAAGAGGATGATGACACATTTTTTGGCATTAAGCTTAAGACCATGGTTTCAACACCAGTCATTGGTCTCAGTGAGGCCTTTCTCTAGGATGTCTGCATTACTTGGGGAGTTAATAATGGCTCCCAACATGCAATCATCTGCATATTTGGTCATCCAGACTCCCCCCATGTTGGCCTGGACTTCTGAGAATTAGATGCCAAACAGGAGTGGACCCAGGACCGATCCCTGTGGGACTCCTCTTGTGCCTGGTCGGCAGTCTGACTTGGAGTCTGCTACTTTCACATTGTGAGTTCTGTGAGCCAATTTGCAACCCACATAATAGGTTCATAGGTTCATACTAGGCTATTTGCCCTAGGGCATTTATAAGCCTAGCCAGTGTGTTTGGCTTTCGCCACCCATTTTAAATTAATTTTGCTATGCCCTTTTTCGAGGTTAGTATACTGTGCCTCTGTCTAACAGTGATACAGAAGTGATACCCGGGGTAAACCTATGAACTCCCATCCACTCATCAAGATTCCTCTTGAAGAGAGTCAATGAGGGACTCTGCCTAACCTGGACTGGGATTTTATTCCAGAGTGAAGGGAGCCTCTGGGTTATGAATCTGTCCCTCCAGCATGTCCTATTTATTTCAGTGCTGAGGTTCAAGTCTCTTGAGCACGTAGCTCGATGGGATTTGGATTTTCTGAGGTGCAGCATGTCCATTAATTCCGGGTTGGACATGGCTTTATACATCAGGCACAGATCGCCTCTGAGCAGGCAGTATGCACTGAGTAGAGCTGGAGTTTCTTTATCCGGGCAGCATATGGCATCTGTTTGAGCCCTTTGATCCTCTTGGTGAGGTACTTTTGGGGTCTTTCCAGTTGCTGCAGGTGTCTGGGAAGGCACATCCCAAAAGAGGCATTGTACTCAATTATGGGCCTGATGAGGGATGAGTAAAGAGGCACAATGACCTCCCCTGATCTAGATGTGAATCTCTTCATGATTAGGTGGGCTATATAAAATGTTTTTCTAACCACTTTGGCCACGTGGTTGTCAAGTGAGAGATTGCTATCAACTTGGGTCCCCAGGTCCCTAATTACTTCTTCTGTACTTAATGGATTACCACCTATGTGGTAATTTGTGGGCACTTTGTTTTTGCCAAAGGAGATGACTATACACTTTTTGGCGTTTAGCTTGAGGCCATGGCTCTGGCACCAGTTGTCTGTTTCTATGAGGCCCTTTTTGAGGATGCTTGTGTCAGCTGGAGAATCGATTATGGTGCCCAGTTTGCAGTCATCTGCAAACTTGGTCAGTCACAGTCCTTCCGTGTTGGCCTGTACCTGCGAGAAATATATACCAAACAAGAGAGGTCCCAGGACTGAGCCTTGTAGGATGCCACTTGTAACTGGTTTGGAGTCTGACATGGCTCCATCAATTCCAACCATGTGGGTTCTGTCCTTGAGCCAGTTTGCAACCCATCTAGTGACATAGGGGTTTATATTTAAGCTGGTGAGCTTATCTATAATGCCCGAGTGGGGTATTGTATCGAAGGCTTTTGCAAGGTCCAGGTAGGCTGTGTGGACCACCTTCCCCTCGTCAATGGCCTTGGTGACTGTTTCAAAGAAATTGACCAGGTTTAAGAGGCAGGATCTGCCCTTAACAGAGCCGAACTGGGTAGGATCCAGTGTCTGAAGGTCCCCAATATCTTTATTTATGAGGTCCATGATGATCCTTTCCATAGCTTTGCAGACCAAGCTAGTCAGGCTTATGGGGTGATAGTTTCCAGGATCCGTTGAGGCACCACCTTTGTGGAGAGGGATCACTGTTGCTGTACGCCACTCTTTGGGTACATATCCTGTAGTAAGGCTGAGATTGAACAGTAGTTTTATGTTTGGGTTTAGCTCTTCTTGGAGTTCATGTAGGATGCAGCCCAGGACACCGTCTGGTCCCATTGATGCTGTGTTTTTTGCTTTGGAGAGGGCAGCTCTTACCTGAGCATCTGAGATGTCAGGGGGGCAGCACTCTGCTGGGATAGATATTTTCCCTTTTGGTGGGGAGTGGGGGGAGAAGTTTGCGCTGAACCTGTCAGCTAGGATGTTGGCAATGTCTGTGGCTTCGGTGTATTTTTTGTCATTTTGGATTAATTCTGAGCATATCTGGGAATTTCCACCCAGGTTCCATACATAACTAAAGAAAGCCTTGTGATTATCCTTAGTGTCCTGTGCAATTTTTCTCTCGAAGCTAGCCTTAGACGATTTTATGAGTGCCCGTAGTTTTTTGCTAATACTGATCAGAGATGCCTTCCCTTTTTGGGATTTTGCTCTATCATGTAGTAGCTTCCTCCTTCTATTGTATAGTTTGTTTATGGCTAGGGTCCACCAGACAGGACGTCTGCCTTATGAGGATTGGGTCTTGGTATTATTTGGGATTACATGATCCATGCATTCCTGAAGGTGTTCATAGAATGCGTTTATAAAGGATTCTGCAGTCTGGGCCGTATTTTCCTCAGGCCTGGGGGCTTTGAAGGATTCCACTTTGGTTTTGAGGAGTGTGAAATTTGCTTTAGAGAAGTTTTTCACTGTGGGTTTATGGGCAGGGGGTGGGGTCGGGATGTGAATATCCAATGAGATTAGTTTATGGTCTGATCTTACCAGTGAGGGATACACTTCTGGTCTGGAGCATAGCATATTAAGGGGGTGTTATCCTTGTGGTCATTGTGCTGCTTGCCAACATTTGCAACAAACCAAGGAATTTTCTAGCAAAAACACGTCCCGTATTTTTGAGATAAGGGTTTTTGCTAATTGTAGCACAGATTGGGTGGTGTATTTGGCCACCTGCAGTTGTTCTGCATTTTATGTCGGACAAACATCCAGACCTGTCAAATTTAGAATAGGGGAACATCTAAGTGCAATCAAGAACAAACGTGTTGCCAATGCCTTATTCAAACACACCTTGGAACATGCTTCGGCAATTTTTCGGTTTGTTGTTATAGATAAAATAACCCTTCATAGGAGTTTCAAAGCAGGATGGCATCAAAAACTTAATCAAATGGAAAATAGGTGGATAATTCAATTGGGTGGTTTATTCAGACCTGGCTTAAATATGTTAGAATAGACCTTTATAAGTCATGTATACATATTATGATCTATATAAAGGGGTTATGTACCATTTATGATTTTTGGTTCAAGGGATATTTGTAAATCAATAGGAACATGGAGAATGTATATATTAATTCCATGTTTTATTGAGTTGAGTTTATGATATTTTTTATTTATGTATATATCATACACTATTTGCATAGCCTGAACCAATATTGTGACATCAGTGGGCATGAATATTCATGACAGATTTTGAGGTTTATTAACATACAATATATATGTTATTCATATATATAAAATTGCTTTGAAATATTCTTTTGTTTATTAGTCAAGGCCCACCAAAGATTTTGGTTATGATACATGCCCTTGTTTTCAAAATAATTTTGAGGATGTTTATGATCATAAATGCATTTTATATGTCTATTATGTTGAATTATACTATTATGGGGGTAGAAATGCTTTTTTGTCCAATACCTTTATTCATTGTATAATAAGATATATCACTTTAAATGTGGAGTATATATTGGTTGCTCACTAGGGGTCGGGTTTCCTGACTTGTACAGAATTTATAGCATTGACAAAGGCTATGATATGGCCGAAACCGGTATGCTTGGTTAACAGGATTCCTTTACAATTATGGAATCTGTTTAAAATAAAGTTGGGTTCGATAGAACTGTACGTGCTGGCTCATCCTTTTTAGAATGTTGCTGGAGCATAGAGTCCCCATGTTGGTGATGATCAGGTCCAGTATGTTTTCCCCTCTTGTGGGAGTGGTAACAAGTTGTTCCATAGCATTTGAGTTTATAAATTCTAGGAACCTTTGGGCTAGGGTGTTGGAGCTAGAGTAATGCTCCCAGTCTATGTTTGGGTAGTTGAAGTCACCCAATATAATGGTGTTTGGAGAGACCTTCATATTTTCCAGTGTTCTCAGGAAGGCTGAGTGGGGTTCCTGGGTTTGGGAGGGTGGTCTGTAGCAGGCTATAAACTGGAAGGCAGTTTTACCCACTGTTAGTTGCACATGAATAGTCTCTGATGCTTCGTGCTGTGCCACCAACCTGGAGGTGTGGGTATCTTTGATGAATATTGATACTCCCCCCTCCTTTTGTGGTTCGGTCCAAGTTTTGGGGCCGAAAAGCATGGTACGAGGTATAACCTAGTTGTGCTGGGGTGCTCTCGGGAGCCTTGAACCAGGTTTCTGTTACTGCACAGATATCGATGTTCTCCATGCTAAGGAGAGTTTTGAGTGCATGCATCTTGAGGTTTAGACTTCTGGCATTGAGTAGCATTACTCTTAGTTTCTTATCCCTTGTGATACCTATGGAGGTGGGTTTGTCTTTTGATCCTTGCCTAAAAATGGCACTATGGGGGTAGCAAGAGCCTTTGCCAATATCCGAAAGCCCAGGGGTGACTGGTGCAAGCCGTCCATAGCGTAGCATCGTGGCTTGTCGAGCATGTCATCCCAGGCTGACAGGCATTGGATCCCCTTTGAATGACACCAATACTTAAGCCAATTGTTGAAATGATATAGGCGCTGATGCCTAGTTTGCTGAGTTTATCAATAATTCCTAAGTGAGGAATGGTATCAAAGGCCTTGGCCTGATCAAAGTAGGCTGTATGAACTGCCTTACCTTCATCTACCGCTCTGGTGACTGACTCAAAGAAGTCAACCAGGTTGAGCAGGCATGATCTCCCTTTCACAAAACCAAATTGCACAGGATCTAAAGTTTGGAGATTCCCTATATCTTTATTAGTTAGGTCTATGATGATAAGCTCCATAGCCTTACATCTCAGACTCATCAGGCTAATGGGGTGATAATTTCCAGGGTCTGTAGTTGTTTCTCCTTTGTGTAGAGGGATGACTGCAGCAGAGTGCCATTCGGTAGGGACAAAGCCTGAGGTGAGGTTGTGAGTGAACAGAGCACACAGATGTGATGCCAGTTCACTTTGTAATTCATGTAGAACACAGCCAGGGATATAGTCAGGTCCCATGAAAGCTGTATTCCTGGCCTTAGACAATCCAGCTTTAACCTGTGCTGCAGTAACGTTGGGTGCCTGGCATTTTCCAGTATTAAGATTGGTCCTTTAGGGGAGAAGAGAGAAGTAAAGTTGGCATAGAGTCGGCGAGCCATTATGTTGGCAATATATGTTGGCTCAGTATAGGATGTACCACTGTGCAGTAACTCAGAGCAAATGTGGGTATTTCCATGGAGAATCTTGATATAACTATAGAAGGCTTTGTGGTTGCTTTTAGTGTCTGCTGCAGTTCTGCCTTCATAGCTGGCTTTGGAGGTTTTGATGAGGGATCTCAACTTTTTGTTGAGGCTAATAAGGGAATTTTTCCAGTCTTGGGACTTCACCTTTTTCTGCAACAGTTTCTTCCTTCTGTTGTAGAGTTTATTAATGGCAGGGGACCACCAGACTAGCTTCCATTTTTTTGGAGGAGAGCATCTTGGTTCTGTTGGGCATGGCTAGTTCCATGCATTTATGTATGTGTTCGTACAGTACATTGGTGTATGATTCAGCAGTCATGCATCTATTTTCCATTGGCATAGGTGACGTGAAGTTAGCCACCTCTATTTTTAGGAGTCCAAAGTCAGCTTTGGAAAAGTTTTTCATGATGGTATACCTTTGCGGGGTGTGTGGGTGAGATGTGGATTTCCATGGTGATTAGTTTGTAGTCAGATCTAACCAGGGAGGAATTGACTATTGGTGTAGAGCAATGGTTGCCCGTGTTAGTAATAACCAGGTCAAGGATGTTGCGTCCTCTACTGGGGGTAAGAATGATCCGGTCCAGAGCACTGCAGCCATTGGATCAGTGAGGTAACAGTGATAACAGTCCAGTGGGTGAGGACTTGAATCTCACTGTCACCCAGCTTGATGTCCATGGGTCCTCGATGTCCTCACCCTCACCCCAACCATGATGTTCACCCACCTCCTGTGTCCTTCACCATCTCTGTGTCTTGTCTTGTATGTCCTGTCAGACTGCTTCCTCGCCTACCCAACTTACTTGATCCAGACATACCTACATCTCTTCCCCAACATTCTTCTCTCTTTCAAAAAAAAATAAATAAATGGACACCTGTCCCACAAAAAATATTCATCCCATAAATGCTGTCCATTTCACACATGTCTTATTCTGCACGTATAAATCATTGCACCATTGTGCAATAATTCTTTAAAGAAAAGTAATGCAGGAGATAGAAAAGTGGTGAAATGGGGAACAAGTAGGAGGAAAAACAAAGTGAAAGAGGGGCAGGAATTGGTAGAACAGAGGTAGGAAATGAGGGGTGTCTGTGATGGTTCAATGGGTGTCTGTCATGAAATGAATAGTGTCTGTGATGGAATGTCTGCTAGAAGGGGAACAACATCCTTGTGGGCATACATCATCTGCTGTCATCCAATGTGGCCATGTCTGCTGACTATCACATAGTGCCAGTACTTCCAGTGCTCCATCAGTGAGTGTGCTGTTCACACACAGACATGGCAGGCCATGGGGGTTATGGTTGTGGGTATCCCCATGAAGGTAGCTAGTTCAGCAGACATCAGTCATGTTCAGGTAGTAGCACTGCATCTAACCATGTTTCTGGATGTCAACATGCCAGTGCAACTCCTGTCAGAGCCAGTTCTCCTGGTTGGTGATGCCAACAATGAACTGCCACTTCTACCATGCATAGATCACACCTGTCTGACAGACCAAAATGTAGAGTGAACACAGAGCTTGGCTGTGGTCATGTACACACTCACACAACTATTTCACCTGGAGAACTTTTACACACACCACAGTTACTTTTTTTTTACATATGTCTGCCTTATTCTCTTTCTTACTCACACACACTTACTGACCTTGTGTGTCAGCCAAGGTCTTCTGCCCCCTACCTCCCAACAACATCATCTACAATTGATGATAACTGTGCCATATCCCTGTTTTCTATCCTTTGGATTCACGGATACAAATGCCTTCTGTCTGACGATCACAGTGCATACACAACTTATTGCTTAGTATATCTGCATTTGTGTTGTTGAAGTGGTCATTGTACCTTGAACTTTTATTATTCTTGAAAAGTTCAACAGTTTATAGCATCAAAATGTCATAACCTTATACTGAGTTCACTTGGTTGGTTGTGAAGTAAGAAACTGCAACGTTTGTCATTAATTTCTAACTCCTCTATTTAAAGATTTCCCAGCAGAAGCATATTGTGTACATTATAAGTCATGCCATCATATTCAGATATTAGGATTGTATGACAGCACTGTAGTGAAACCTGATAAGAACAGTAAAACAGTATTTAATTATTTTACACTACCCTCACCAGACACATGCAGTAGCTGTATAGACCACAGACCTTTCTCATTAAAATAACAGAGGCTATGAACCATACCATGATATATGTGGATAAATTAAAAGCCATGTCACTGTAATCTGTGTGACATAGGCTGAGGTGACATCTACGTGGCCTGCAGCCCATTGTTTGACCATGGCCTGTTGGGATTACTGTAGATCCAAAATTATCATATAACTGATGACAGCATCAGAGACTGTTGAGGCCAGAATAATTGTCCTACATGCTGCTGCTGTAGAAGGTTCTCAATAATGTTAAGCAAGAGCTAACAAACACACACACATTCATGCACACAGTTGACTACAGTGAGAATAGAGCTCATAATTACCTAAGTACAGAAACTACAGAAAGCAGTACTTTATGCAAACACCACAGTTCAAGTCCAACTTGGAGTGTGTCAGACAACAGTTTATAGCTGATGCCATCAGCAGTGTCTGTTAAAGACAGAATAAGTGTCTAATGTCAAGAAACAGCTAATAAACACACACACACATACACATGCGCACACACACACACACACACACACACACACACACGCACACACACGCACACACACACACACACACACACACACACACACACACACACACACACGCACGCACGCACACACACACACACACACACACACACACACACACACACACACAAAGTTGACTTCAGTGAGAATAAAATCCCTACCCATCTAGGTGCACAGATTACAGCACACAGAACTCAACGCAGTCACCAAGGCACATGTCTGATTTTTATAGCAGGGTAAGTGAATTTATAGTAGATAACATCAACAGGCCATGTGGGAGACAATAGGTTGGGTGGGCTTTGTGAAATGGATGTATAGGCATATGCAAGTATCAAAATATTGGGAATCCATGCCTTTAGAGAAGCAGCTGTAGGATAACATATCTATTTTTCTGACTAGACACACACAGTATTTAACACAAGTGCCATGACACAAGTCTAATTTATACAAGAGTGCAGGTGCACATATAGTAGATGACAGCAACAGGCCATGTGGTGCACAACAGTTTGGGAGGCCTACCTAGGGACATAACTTCATAGCATTATATGAGGCTAGTGGCCTAATAGCTCTACTTGCACTAGGCTGTTTAGAAGCCTAGCTGTGTAGCAAAACAAGTACCCTTCTTGAGCATAGTTGGATGTTTGAGTTTAGCAGAGCAAGGTTATGAGCACCACCAAATGGCCCTGTCCATGTATGTCCATGATGGAGCATACAGTATTATATATTTGCCTTTATAGTGTGGTTGATGTATGTGTGGCTATAGTACTGAGACCCAAGTTTTGCAGTGCTTGGTGGTGTGTGTATGTGTGTGGGGGGGTACACCACATGAATGTATTGTAAATATATGATGTATAGTTATATAAGGCCCTTGGTTTGTAATGTTTCCACATGCAGTTTTATGTCAGACAAAGGAAATGGAGAATAAATACCAATAATGAAGCATGATATATACAGTCCTGTAGTGCAGTGATCAGCTGGTTTGCAATGTGGTCAACAAAGTGTACACGCATGCGAGATACACCTGTTTGCACATAAGTAAGTAGTGCACAAATGTGAGCAGCACTGCAAATGTCTAATACATACATACATACATACATACAAATATTATTAGCACAGGCATTAATGCCCTTCTATCTAGCCAATATACCAAAATACTTGTTCGCATAATAAGTATCCAGGCTGTTCTTAAAATTATCTAAACTAGTGCTTGTTTAATGTAATATTGTAGTCTGTTCCATGCATCAGCTACTCTGTCAGAGAACCAATTAGTACACTTCTCATTCCTATAGAATGTCCTACATAGGTTGTCTGATGATTCTCTAGTACTTTCTGTTAACCCCAAACATTCCCGGAGGTAGTTGTCATTAAATGCCCTATATACCTGAATAAGATCTCCTCTTAGATGTCTGTAAGAGACACTGTACAAGTTCAGATATTGTAGTCCTTCATAATAACTTAAAATTTCACATCCATGAATACCCTTGGTATATTTCTGTTGTACTCTTTCCAGTTTACTCATGCTTGTTTTCTTATAGGGTTCACATATTGCTATTCCATACTCAAATTTGGGTTTAATGTAACTAATAAACAATGACTTCATTATTTTTGATTTCCTAGACTTTATAAATCTATTCATACAATCTATAGTTCTATAACTATCATTAACCAATCGGTTGATATGATTAGAAAAACTCATAGCTGAATATACCCATATACTCAGGTCCTTAAATTACTCTACAGTTTCAATCACTGTGTGCAGTATTAAATATTCATCTTGCAATGTATGCCTACCAAATCCCATATGCTTAGTTTTAATGTATTTATCAGCATATTATTTTCCTATGCAAATGACCAATTTAGTCAAGTTATTTTGCAGACATGCCTTATCTGTAACACATGTAATCAGTTTACTCAGTTTCAGGTCGTCTGCATATAGACTGTAGAACACCTCCGATAAAAAAGTTAGGTCTGATAAGTACAATTTAAACAAGTAGAGGCCTAGGACACAACCCTGTGGGACACCCTGATAGTAGCCAAGGATTTCACCTGTCCAGTTGCTGTATGATACTTGCCATGTCCTACTTGTAAGCCGTGGAGCTATCCATCCTATCAAGAGTACATCAATACCTAGTTGTATTAATTTATTGATCAGTGTTATGTGCATGACCCTGTCAAATGCTAAAGTTAAATCTATATAAATTACATCACAGCACAATTTTTCATTCATAGCTGTTATTATATTGTTATAGAACATCATGTTACAGGTGGTAATATATCTGTTTTCAACATATGCATGCTGATATATGGCTTCAAGGCCCAACCTATCCAGTTCTGACAATAATTTATCCAATATTACATTCTCCATTATTTTTCCACAACATGAAAGTAGACTTAAGGGTCTATATGACTCTGGGCTTGTTCTCCTCTCCTTTCCCTTAAAAACAGGTTTAATAAGCACGTCTCCAATCTTGAGAAATCTCCCCATACAGTATTTATATGACCTAGTGAATAATAGATATAATGGTACTGTAATAGTTCCATCTGTACTACAGCCCTGGTTTTTGCAATGTCTAAGAGCATTAACTGAATATATCCAGTTTATATTTGTGGCTGTCTGTTTCCTAGGTAGTCTGGTTTGTCCTGTTTCCGCAATGCAGTACTTTGTGCAAACCAAATTAGCACAGCCAAACCTGTAATGTATTTGTCCAGTAAAAGTAATAGGAATAAGAAACTGAAAAACAAGGAGAAATATGTGAAATGAGGAAAACCAATTTATGGCACACACAGTAGAACATGACAGTACACATGAGATATTTCTATATAGCTCAGGAGTTTAACTGTCACACCAATGCATCTTCAGAAAACAGGATAGGCACCTTATTCCTCTTTGCCACAGAACAAGCTTTGCAGCAAGGGACTGAAGTAATTCTTCACATACTGTGTCCCTTTAAATGTCCTTGTCTCTAATGGTATTGAAGTATTCAGGAAAAACCAGAATGGAGGCTACATGGATGCTTTATAGCTTGATGAATAGCTCCACTGTGCTGAAAATGACCTGCTTATGCTGTAATTCGCACCTATGAAACACATCTGCTGCTTAAATAGTTGCTCCTCATTAATACATGATGTGCACCTCCACACCCCTGTGTGCACATACACTTAAAGAAGGTATGCACAAGCAATATTGTTATTACTTTCCTTTGTTCCCATGATACCATGCAAACATGGAGCACTGTATTAGAACCCAGGGCCATCTGTACTCCAGCCCTAGACATACACATGCTGCCAGAGGAATAGTTACATGTCAACTATAGAGAAACCTGCCATCCATTCCTCCATTTCCTGTGATTGTGCTAAGTGCCGTATCTCGCAAACAATGACAAAAGTAATTAAAAAATACCATAAAGCAGAGACAACACATTTTAACAAAAATAAAGAGACTGAAACAGAACTTGTGAATTGTGCACTGCTTACATGCACTTTCACCCTTTACAGACCTACATGTACACCTCTGTAAGTGTAACCTGACACACCCCCAGATGTCATCATTCACTGTTGCCATCCATTGAAAACAAACATCGTGGAAGCGCCTACATGAAGTGAACATCCCTTCATGGTTACACTGTTTTGTGATTTAGCAATTCTAATGAGTTTTGACCTCATTTGCACCTTCACCGTGCTGACAGCCCTGAATCTACACAGTTGGGAATTGTGTAGGCAGGGAAACTGAAGGGGAGCCCAGTGTTGTAAACACAAGGCAGGATATTACGTTGCTATATACCTGCACAGAGGAATACAGTTTTTGATAAAATTTGACTGTATTCCATAAGCTACATACTGCATATGCTTACATGAGTGTATAAATAGTCTCTTTCATGATGTTTACACTTTTAGCTGTCTGCATCACTTACAAGTATATTCTTCATATGGGGGTGGGGGAGCGAAGCTGCATGTATGTCATGGCACTTAGAAAGGATTGTTGCTATTGCTGCTCTACTTTTGTTGCATACACCCTGTCTAATAATGTAATAATGTGTTTGCTGTTACACGTTAAAGTCAGTTCTGTATAAATCTAACAACTTTTACTTGCTCTTGCTTCAGTGTAAACTCATTTCCATGGCTGTATTAAAAAAGTTTTTGAATACATGGGCAACATGAGCATGGAGTCTACATGGTTGCTTTACAGATTGTTGAATTGCTCCACCATGTCAGTTTGCTTCATTAGCATACAATTCAACTACTGATGCTGTAATGGGCATTCCATGGAATTTACCATGTTTGCTGTGAGTACATGCTGCCACATGGAGTTTATTGAATCTAAAACTTTTTGCAGAGATGTGCACATGGTGAAAAATGACCAGGTTGGCTTTATTGAATCCCCCCCAATTACTTTACTGTAGTAGGCAGTGAAGCACATTGATATTTAACTCCTTTGTCTGTTTAACTTTCAGAACAGAGAATAGAACTCGCTATCATAAAAACTGAAAGATCAGTTTATTCCAGCAACAAATATCACAATTGTGCAGAGATGTAAATTCCAAAGAAGTTACTACCACTAATACTACATGGATTCTCTCATATCTGCTAACCTGAATACCTAATCACATCATGCTTTTGGATGGTTCACCTACATTTCTCCTCATGTTAAACCTCAGTGCAGTTTTAAAAGAATGAAACAAACTAGTTAAAGCTGCAGCTTGCTTTATTTGGTGAATCCCCTTAAAAAGTCTTTTTTTTTCTTTTTGTATGATGATGATCTTTCTGCACACTGCCCATTATTTCCACAGTCAGACAACAGTGAAAAAAGAGGAAGCCACACACACACACAAAATGAATCATTTCCATAACACAAAAATAAATTATACTGGCAGAAATTTTTTAGAGGAACCAAATTCAATGAATGTGCACCTCACTCAAGCAAAAAGAAGATTAAGGTAATTCAATTGATTCATCTATTTCTATAAAAGGATAAATTAGTCAAATTAATACTTTCAAAATGCTATTTCTACCAAAATTGATATTTTCCTCATGAATTAAATTATACTTTCTCCTTTTCTTATCAACAGTAATCTGAAAAGATTATGAAATAATCTCTCACTCCTTAAAAGTATGAAATTGATAAATTAATACTTGTAAAACATTATTTCTACCAACACTGATTTTTTTCCCTTATGAATTAAATTATCCTGCCTACATTTCTTATAAACAATAATGTAAAGTTATTATGAAAATAAAAAAATATCTGAAGGAGTGGCTCTACTCATACTTCTTTTTATAATTGTACTCTTTCTTCAGATAATTTCGTGGTTAAACTACCAGAAAGTGATATTTTTAGTCATTAAATGAACTGCAGTAAGTACCTGATTTCCATGCTTTAGAAATGTCCAAACTTTCTGCTGCAAGTCTTCACTAACCACATGAACACAGCAAAACAAATGTATTTATTTATCATTTATGCTCTGTTGCTGGGGTAGGGCATTGACCATATAGACCAATTTCAGGCACAACCCACGTTAGTACAATCCCAGTAATACTTGAATAACAGAAACTAGATAGAGTATCACACATACAAATAAGCAGTGTTGCTTATAATCACAGTAATATTGCACTAATTGAAATAAGTTACTGTACTATACGCCTGAATGGACGGTGCCATCTAAAAGTATACAGGCATGAATTCAGTCTGTCCCTGGTTATATCAAAGAGAAGAAGAATAGCTTGAGAGAAGAAAAGTTGGGTAGTTAAAGAAGGGTTGGTTATGTGATGTGCCTGGCATGACAACCTTTTCATAGGGATCTCTTTATGAGATATGATTTCAAGCTGTGTTCTAAATTTGGAGATAGGACTTTTAGGTAAAGTGAAAGAGATTGCCAGTGTTTAGGGGCTACAACAGAAAAGCTCTGATTAGTACACTGTAATTTGGTTTGGGGGGCTTGGAGGGTAAGCACTTGTTGTTATTATAATCTTCAATTGTAGGAAGTGTTTAGTGAAAAGATTTTTGCTGAAAGGGAAGAGAAAGAATATTAGAGCTGCAATTTTGAAATGAGTGAGCCTAAAATGAGGTCTGTTCTTTGATTAATACTTAGGAACTTGGCTTTTCTTAGATTAACTTGGAGATATTCATAAGAGGGTGAATTTGTGATGAAAAGGCATATTTTATTTCGGCTAGTCTGCAGGGCAGCTGTGTTTTTGTAATTATGTAGTAATAGTAAAAGACTGTATTCAAGCTGAGTTATAGGTTCATAGGTATTTACTATGCTAATGACCACCATGGCCGTTTTAAGCCTAGCCATGCATCCCAAATCTCTGACAAGTTCTGATACCCTTGATAAGTGTAAGCATGGGCCTGGGAGATGAACCATTTACAGGTCACCTGTGTCCATTAGAGACATGGGTACCAAACCAGGGATGAACTTCCAGTTTCCCATCTAATTGTCCAAGTTGCACTTGAATTGGGTTAGGGATGGGGAGCCTGGTCCATAGATGTGGTAGTCTCTGGAATACATACCTATTTCTCCAGCAGATGTTATTTATATTACAGACAAGGTTTAAGTCTTTAGAATGGGTAATTCTGGTGCTGTTTGCTTTGTGGATGCGCAGGAGGTCAATCAGAGGGGGTCTGACAATGGCCTGCATGCCAGGCTTAGATCTTCCCTCAAAAGACTGTAGGAGACAGAATACAGGGATAGGACCTTGAGGCGGTCTGCATAGGACATTTTACTTATGCCCTGTATCTTTTAGTGAGGAACTTCTGTGGGTGTTCCAATTACTGGATATGCCTGGTTAGGTACATACCAAAGGGGGCATTGTACTCAATGATAGGTCTGATGAATGCCGAATACAGTGGAACAATGACTTCTTTGGACTTAGATGCCATACCTTTGTTTATAAGTTGCACAACATAGAATGATTTCTTAACCACTGTAGAGGCATGATGGTCAAAGGCTAGATTAGTATGTGTGTCCCTAATTCCACGACAACTGGGTTAACTCTAAGACGTGTGTTGTCAATATGATAGTTACCACAGATGGATGACTTCCCAAAGGATACTATTATGCATTTCTTGGCATTTAGTTTTAGTCCACGGCTCTGACACCAGTTGTTTATCTCTGTCAGCCCCTTCTGGAGAACATTTGTGTCAGTGTGAGATTCAATGACAGCTCCTAATTTGCAATCATATGCAGATTTAGTCAGCCAGAGATTACTGACATTGACCTTGATGTCTGAGAAGTAAATGCCAAAAAGGAGCGGTCCAAGGACTGATCCTTGAGGGACTCCACTTGTGACTGGCCTCTTTGTAGAGGTGGACGCCCCAATTCTAACTTCCTGGATCCTGTCTTTGAGCCAGTTGGCTATCTACCAGGTGACATATGGGTTTATACCTGACCTCTTGAGTTTGTCAAAAATACCCAAATGGGGTATTGTGTCAAATGCCTTTGCTAGGTCAAGGTTGGCAGTGTGAATGATTTTACCCTCATCCATTGCTTTGGTGACCTTCTCAAAGAAGGTTGAGTAGGCATGATCTGCCCTTGATGAAACCAATCTGGGTTGGGTCTAGTGTCTGGCAGTTTGCTATATATCTTTTGATTATCTTCATGATAATTCTTTCCATAGCTTTACATATAGAAACTTATGGGTCTGTAGTTTCCAGGGTCTGTAGATGTCCCACCTTTGTGCAGAGGGATGACTGCTGCATTTTTCCATTCATGAGGCATGAAACCTGATTGTTGATTACAGTAAAATAGTAATTCCAGTGGCCCTGATAGATCATGTTTCATGCTATTTAGAAGGCATCCTGGGATATTGTCTGTGCCCATTGATGTAGTGTTCTTGATCTTAGAGAGAGCATTAAGGACCTGTTCCCTAGTGACAGTAGGGAGAGTTACATTTGATGATATTTCCTTAGGGAAGGTTGAGGGGGAGAGAGGGGTAAAGTTGGAGCTGACTGCATCAGCCAGGATGTTTGCCATGTCTTCTGGCTCTGTATAGGTGGCTCCATTTACAATGAGCTCTGCACACAATTGTGTATTGCCTTTCAAGATGCAGATATAGCTAAATAATGCTTTGCAGTTGTCCTTGGCATGGAAGGCAAAACTTATCTCAAATTTGGCTTTAGTAGACTTTATTTGTCCTCTGAATTGTTTGTTCAATTTGATGAGAATGATTTTAGCCTGCTGGGTGCTGCACCTCCTAATGTTTGCCTTAATTTTCTTCCTCCTATTATACAGCCTATTGATTTTATGAATACACCAGGATGGCTTGTTTTTTGAGTTAGCTCTGTACTTCTTCCAGTGGCTAGAGTACTTTGGCATGTGGAGATTCTTCTTGTCCACAACAGCAAAACATTATCTTAGACCTGTTTCTAGCTGTATGTACTTGTAAATTAAGGGTCTGGTCTAGCCATATACCTTGGTGTTTGAAGGATATTTTTGCCTTGGTTAGGGTGTTCTGCAGGCCTTGGATATTTAGATAGCTGTGGCATTTTGCTACTTTCTGGTGAGTCCCAATAAGCATTGTTTTAGTTTTTGATTTGTTAAGTAGTACTTTTTGTCTGTTTAACAAATATTAATTGAGAGGAAGCCTGTTTGAAGTTGTTTTTTGAGAGTGAGAAGAACTACATCTATATATGACTACACTGATATCAGTCACATATTGTTTGTTTCTAAGCACTTAATTTAATCAAATGGACATTTCCATTGAAATGTGGTATTATGTCTGTTATACAGCACCATAAAATATTCAGTTATACTCAAAACATTTATATTGGAAATCACCTATTTGGAACAGTAACCATTTATGAAAATAGACCTTTAAACATTCAGTGTGGAATATGTACTGAAGTGATTTCTAAACATACTGATAAAGTATTTTTTCTTATTCATTTCTATTCATAAAATTCACAGTCTCAGAGCTGACTTATACACACAGTCTCACACACTTCAACAAACATGCCCTTACAAGCATAAATTTCTAATCATTTAAAAATACTTTTGCATATGAACAATAAATAAAAATAAATTACATAATGGAGTTTAGTATTCAATGCACTTCATAAACATATACTGTTTATTCTAAAAATAAAAATAAAAAAAATACCCTCCTCTCCAATTTCTTATAACCGATTGGATCATAGTTTGCTTAATAATAAGAGGCAGATTCTAAAATAAATGCCATTGTAAATATTACCTTTATAATTGTATAATACAACTTATTGTAAATGTCCCCCTGTTACTTCACAGATCTTGTCAAAAGCAGGCCTATCCTTGATATAGACATGAATAAATCATAATTATAAAATTACTCCCTATTAATATTCGAAAATGTGCATGCTGATTGGCCCAGCCCAACCAGCATGCCCTGTGTAAATCCCACACTATACCAATGGAAAAAGATCCGGTCACCAGGACTTTTTTCTATTGGCATAAAGTGCCCCAAAACCTTTTTTTTCTCTTTATTTTTTTTTTTTTTACAATTAAAAAAAGAGAGAAAACGGAGCAGTTAAGACTTTCTTTCCCACATTGCTGCTGTTTCAAAGCATTGATGTACTGGATATGCATGGGAACGCAAGTCCCATACGGATGCGCAGTACATCAAAACGAAGAAGCAGTATACCACAACCGGCAAAAGAACAGTAATCCGCCGTTATACAAAGACATTATTTAAGAAAAGTAAGTATTTTTGTTCTTAAATAATGTCATTGTATAATAGCAATAACTGACTTTGTGGTTGTGGTATATTGAAGATTTACCCATGGTTGCCTTTGTTTAATCACTTGGGCTTCGCCCTCGTGATTAAACCAAACCAACCATGGGTGAATCTTCAATATGCCACACCACATCGTCAGTTATTGCTTATATATTTCCCATAGGTGATCTGCCCTTCCTGTGTCAGTCAGGCTGTGCTCATCACAGGCTTCTACTTCTTCTAATGCAAGGCTCTGACAGATTTAGGACTTACAGTCTCCCTTTATTTGATGTTATGTTTAGATAATTGTAGTTATTATTTTAATTTCTCGATTGCAGGATGTGCATTATTAAAAAGCTACATTCCAGACTGAAAAAAAGGAATAAAATTAACACTGCAAGAAATGTAAACCTGTACTTAGTTTTACATTGTTACTTTACATTGTTATTTTACATTGTTTACTCTCTCTATTCACTTTTAAAATTTGCATTTGACTGTTCCTGTGTACCCTCAGAAAATTTCTGTTTTACAAAGACAGGTTGTCCCTCAACTGTAAGCTTCATTCCTGATTGCCATAAATTCCATAATACCTCATCCTTGTCATACCAAGAAATAAACTGAGCCAAAATAATCCTTGGTTTACCATACTTTTGCTCTCAGGTCAATAATAGAAATCAGTATGGTCAGTCAATACCCAAGGATTTCAGTGAACCCTGTCCAAACTGTCATATTGGTCATAATAAAATCTGAACAGTTCATACCTTTTTCACATTTGTATACCCTAAATAATCAGAAGGCTTCTTTGTATCCCAGTCTCTAATGCACCCAATTTATCCATATGTTTCGTTTGTCTTGCCTTGACATTTCCCAGATTTTTAGTGACAATATGGTGTCAAATTCTCATAAACTAGCTCCAAGTCATTAACTTCCCTAATTTTTATTGTGTTAGTATAGTCAGCAAGCAGTTTTGATAGATTCCTTAGATCCTACGTAATCTGTTCCAAAGTGACATCAATTTCTTTGACACTCAGTCCAGTTATTGCCTTTTTATTAACATTATCACTTCCAGTTCAGGCCTCATTTACTGAATCAACTGCACATTCAATTTGTTCTTCTTAAACCATCTTATCTTTGTTTTTAAGTACTTCCATGTCATCATAGCCCACTAAAGTCATCAAAACCACTTTGAAGAAATAATATTTAGTGAGTTTTCTCTGTCTGTATAAATTCAGTGTATTTGCACAGTTCTTATAGGATCAGAGGATCATAGGAAGTTACTAGGCTATTGGCCTTGAGGCCCTTACAAGCCTAGCCAAGAATTTATCCTAGGTTCTGACAAGTCAGCACCCGATGCCCCTGTTCAGCAGGGAGATAGGTGGAATCCCAGGGGTGTATTTTCTGTTCCCCATCCAGTTATCCAGGTTGCGCTTAAAAAGGGTTAATGAGGTACTCTGCTTGACATGGAGAGGGAGTCTATTCCACAAAAGGGGGAGTTTCTGGGGAGACAAATCTGTCCCGCCAACAGGTCCTATTGATTTTACGAACCAGGTTGAGGTTGCTCGTGTGGGTTACTCGAGTGGAGCTTGACTTGTGGATATGCAGCAGTCCTATCAAGGCAGGGACTGAGATTGCTGTGTATGCTAGACAGAGGTAACCTCTGAGGAGTCTGTATGAGACTGAGTAGAGGGACAGGGCTTTTAGTCTATCTGTGTAGGGTATATGTTTGAGGCCCTGAATTCTACTGGTGAGGAATCTCTGTGGTCTCTCCAGCTGCTGCATGTGCTTTGTGAGGTACATGCCAAAAGGGACATTGTACTCAGTAATGGGTCTTATAAAGGAAGAATACAGGGATGTTATGACCTCCTTTTCCCTGGATGAGGTACCCTTACTAATGAGGTGGGCCATGTAGAAAGCTTTCTGTACAATGGATGCAATATGGTGATCAAAAGTCAGTTTGCTCTCAACCTGGGTGCCCAAGTCCCTCACGACTGATTGTGTGCTTAGGACCTTGTTACTGATGTGATAATTTCTGGGGATATCAGTCTTCCCTAAGGGGATGATGTTGGACTTTTTGGCATTCAGTTTAATGCCATTTTTCTGGCACTAGTCATTTGTTTGGGTGAGATCCTCTTGAAGGATGTCTACATCACTTGGGGAATTGATGACAGTGCCCAGCTTGCAGTCATCTGCAAACTTGGGCAGCCATAGTCCAATGGTTTTGGCCTGCACCTCAGAAAAGTATATCCTAAACAACAGAGGCCCCAAGACCGATCCCTGTGGTACACAGCTCATTACAGGTCTACTGCTTGAGGGGGCTTCCCCTATTTTGAGTAGGTGGGTTCTATCAGTGAGACAGTTTGCTACCCATCTGGTAACATATGGATTAATGCCTAATTGAGAGAGGTTATCTATTATACCCAAGTGGGGAATAGTACTGAAGGCTTTGGCCAGGTTGAAGTAGGTAGTGTGCACCATCTTCCCTTCTTCCATGGCTTTGGTGACTGTCTCAAAGAAGTCGACCAAATTTAACAGGCATGACCTACCATTGATGAAACAAAACTGTGGGGGATCTAGTGTTTGGAGGTTGCCAATATCCTTGTTAATGAGGTCCATGATAGTCCATTCCATGGCCTTGCAGATCAAGCTAGTTAGGCTGATGGGTCTACAATTTCCTGGATCAGTGAGCACTACCTTATTGCAAATGGATGACAATGGCTGTCCTCCACTCGGCTGGGATGAAGCCGGTACTCAGGCTTTGGTTGAATAAGGTGCCTAATAGTACTGCAAGTTCCTGCCTGAGTTCATGTAGGATCCAGCCTGGGATGTTATCAAGTCCATTGTAGGCTATATTTTTTTCCTTTGAGAGGGCAGTGATGACTTGCTTCCTAGAGGTAATGGGAGGAGGGCAGGTGCTGGGGATGTCCTGCTTTACTGATGGGGGGGTTTCACAGAACCTGTCTGCCAGCAGGTTGGCTATATCTATGGCGTTTGTGTACATGGTGCTCTTGATCATCAGTTCTGAGCAGATCTGAGTGCTTTCTTTGAGATTGCGGACAAATGTGAAGAAGGTGTTATGATTGTCTCCAGTAGATGTGGCCGGTTTGGACTCGAAGATTGCTTTGGAGGATTTCACTAGTGCTCTTATTTGCTTCTTCAGGCTAAGGAGAGATTGCTTCCAGTTAGGCACCTGCTCCTTCTTGGCCCTGGACAGCAATTTCTTTCCTTTTATTATAGAGCTTTTTTATTGGATATATCCACCAGACAGGTTTACTCTTCCTTGAAGTGGATGTTTTTGTCCTGTCTGGTATTCTTGATTCCATATAGCTATATAAATGCTCATAAAGTACTTTGGTGTAGGTTTGGACATATGTGTCAGTTCCTATGGAGGGAGAGGGGGCTGTTTATACCTTCCCTCAGGAGGTTGTAATCAGCTTTGGAACAGTTTTTTTGTTTGACCTTAGCTGAGGGAGAATCAGGGGACATGGTAACTTTGAAAGTAACCACTTTGTGGTTGGATTTTACCAGGGAGGATGACACTGTAGGGATGCTGCAGTGGTTACTCTTGGCTTATTTCCACAGAGCTGACAAACACTTGGCTTGGACCAAGTACAATCCTAGAAAAGATAAGCCCCTGGATTCAATAAACTCCGTGCAGGAATAATTCTATTCCTGCAAGGAGTGATTCGTGTCCATGTAGCATTAGCATTAACAGCAGTGCACCTTGCATATATCTAAAGGCATGCTGCTGTTAAGGCTAAACGGACACAAATAGTGAACAAGTGCATGGGGCGTGTTTAAGTAGTGCACGGACATTGAACATACCCCCTGCACTCAGAAAGTCCCATACGGCACTTTTAAAAGTATTTCAGTGTCCTCACACACTGAAATGAAATAAAATAAGCATTTCAGTGTCCGCGGACACTGAAATAGTTAGGGGAGCAAGAAACTATGCAGGGGGTGTGTGACAGGTTCTATCACATACCCCCTGCATTGTAAAAGTGCCATAAGCCATAGCCGTTAACTGCACAGGTGTCTGCAGAATTCCCAGATGCCCGCCTCACATATGTTTCACCCTCCTAGAGCAATAATGCAGTACAAAGCCATAAATAATGGGGAACAAATCCAGCAAAATAGGGAAAAGTCCTAAATATTGCACTGACAAACCTGAAAGCTGATAAAAAGCTTGCAGCACTACAGACTTCATCCAGGGTATGAAGATTGAAACAGAAATGTCTGCCATGTGAAAGTGCCATACAGCCATAGCCATTAACTGTACAGGTGTCTGCAGAATGCCCAGATGCCTGCCTCACATACTTCTCACCCTCCTAGAGCAATAAAGCAGTGCAAAGCCATAAATAATGAGGGGACAAAGCCACAAAAATAGGGATATGTTTTAAATATTGCACTGATAAACCTGAAATCTGACAGAATAAAAGGTCTGCAGTAACAAGGACTTCCTGCAGGGTATGAAGACTGAAACAGAAATGACTGCCATCTGAAAGTGCTGTACGGCCATTGATGTCAACTCAACAGGTTTATGCAGAATGCCCAGATGCCTGCCTCACATACCTGTCAACCTCCTAGAATAAGAAAGCTGTGGAAGGCCAGAAATAATATAATAATTTTTTTTCATACTAAGGAATGTTTAAGCGTAGGTGAGAGGGTGTGCTCGTTATGGCCCTCCGCTAAACATTGCTTAAACATCCCATAGGAAATAAATAAAAATATACAGCTGAGCTCCCCAAACTGTGATAGTGTAGTGATTAGAGTTCTGGTTTTACATGCAGGTGCTCATGGTTCGAGTACCACAACAGACAAGCTATTTTCATATGGAAAAGCAGTGTTAAAGCCATTATTTTCAACCTAAATTCTGTAGTAACTGTTTTTTGTCAATCAGGGTAGTGTAGCTGGTGTAAAATGGAAGTGTGAGTGCATATAACATGTGAAATCACCATTGTATACACAAGTGTCCCGTACAGTATAGTCACAACCCCTGCTAATGTAATGAAAGCACATAAAGGGATTTTATGTTTATATTTTCATTTAAACAAGGGGAAGATTCAGAATTCAACAGTAGCTGCCACTTAAGTTCACTTAGTTCCAAGTAGATATCTGTATTACCAAAGAAAACATCAACCTGTTCCAACACCAAAAACTGAAACTTAACAAAATTAGCATGTCATACTATGTTTAGCAATAGCATTGTTCAAGTTCCTAGACCTACTAGCCCCCAAATGCTCTTTAATTCTGTCTGACAGTCTTCTAGAGGTTTTCCCTACATAAAAGCTGCTGCATGAAGAACAAATACCAGCATATACAACAAAAGATGAGTGACAATTAAACTGTCTAGAAAAAGTGACAATATATAAACAGAGCATAAACAGATGTAGGGGCACACAACACATTTAAGACAACAAAACGTTCCTGGAGGTGTAGAATCAGAGTTAGGTGTTTCTAAAATAAATTATTTATCCCGGTTTTCAAAGCAAGCCGTTATGTTCCTGGATCTTTTAAAAGTAAATGAGGGTGAGGTACCAAAAAAAGATCCAATATGTTGTGTGTATATATATATATATATATATATATATATATATACACACACACACACACACACACACACACACACTTCACATGTAATCCAGCATTATAAACTCATTGCCATAAAAAAGCTCTTGATTAAGCATAAATCCACAATGTGCCACAATAATCCACGATAATCCATCGTCGTTTTATTCCAAAATATAATATATCCACAAAAAATGTTCAAACAATGACAAAAGACAGCAGAAAATAGTGCTGCTGTCTGAACCAGGCCTCTTACTCATCAATCACTGGCTGGGAACACAAAACACAGACCAGTTTCACCATCTGGCATCTTCAGCATGTAATTGCAAGTAAGCTAATCACTGTTCTTATATAAAGAAAGCCAGTACAGAGCCTGATACAGTCAAGAAAATAGACATAAAAAAAGATGTAACTAAAGAAAAAGAAAAAAAGTGTGTATATGTGTGTGTGTGTGTGTGTGTGTGTGTGTGTGTGTGTGTGTGTATATATATATATATATATATATATATATATATATATATATATATATATATATATATATATATATATATATATATATATATCAAAAATACATATATATATAATATACATATTCAACTGGACATATAAGAGAATTTAAGTACCTTTATCTGCACTTTTTTTCAAAAAAATACAGTATTTAAATTGATTTTAACTGTGTTGCAGGAATATTAACTGAACTGGAAGTTAGTCAGTGTTTGCTGAATCTTGTTATTTACTAGTAATTACAGGTGTTGGGGATGCCACATTCCTTGATTTCCTGTCCTTGCCTATTTAAGTGGTACAGTGTGAAATATTTTCTGCTTAATAACCTCAGCTTTGGCTGGCTAAGAACTTGCTGTATTCAACTGGACGTATAAGACAATTTAAGTACCTTTATCTGCACTTTTTTTTTTCAAAAAAATACAGTATTTAAATTGATTTTAACTGTGTTGCAGGAATATTAACTGAACTGGAAGTTAGTCAGTGTTTGCTGAATTTTGTTATTTGCTAGTAATTACAGGTGTGGGGGTAGCCACATTCTTTGATTTCCTGTCCTTGCCTATTTAAGTGGTACAGTGTGAAATATTTTCTGCTTAAAAACCTCAGCTTTGGCCGGCTAAGAACTTGCCTTATTCAACTGGACGCATAAGAGAATTTAAGTACCTTTATCTGCACTTTTTTTTCAAAAAAATACAGTATTTAAATTGATTTTAACTGTGTTGCAGGAATATTAACTGAACTGGAAGTTAGTCAGTGTTTGCTGAATTTTGTTATTTGCTAGTAATTACAGGTGTGGGGTAGCCGCATTCTTTGATTTCCTGTCCTTGCCTATTTAAGTGGTACAGTGTGAAATATTTTCTGCTTAAAAACCTCAGCTTTGGCTGGCTAAGAACTTTCTGTATTCAACTGGATGTATAAGAGAATTTAAGTACCTTTATCTGCACTTTTTTTTTCCAAAAATACAGTATTTAAATTGATTTTAACTGTGTTGCAGGAATATTAACTGAACTGGAAGTTAGTCGCTGTTTGCTGAATTTTGTTATTTGCTAGTAATTACAGGTGTGGGGGTAGCCACATTCTTTGATTTCCTGTCCTTGCCTATTTAAGTGGTACAGTGTGAAATATTTTCTGCTTAAAAACCTCAGCTTTGGCCGGCTAAGAACTTGCTTTATTCAACTGGACGTATAAGAGAATTTAAATACCTTTATCTGCACTTTTTTCCCCAAAAATACAGTATTTAAATTGATTTTAACTGTGTTGCAGGAATATTAACTGAACTGGAAGTTAGTCAGTGTTTGCTGAATTTTGTTATTTGCTAGTAATTACAGGTGTGGGGTAGCCACATTCTTTGATTTCCTGTCCTTGCCTATTTAAGTGGTACAGTGTGAAATATTTTCTGCTTAAAAACCTCAGCTTTGGCCGGCTAAGAACTTGCTTTATTCAACTGGATGTATAAGAGAATTTAAGTACCTTTATCTGCACTTTTTTTTTTAAAAAAAATACAGTATTTAAATTGATTTTAACAGTGTTGCAGGAATATTAACTGAACTGGAAGTTTTGACTCTGCTCTTCAGTTAGTCCCACCCACTCTCCCTGTTTTTGTTTTGGTGTTAATCTTAGTGGCCTTAAAACTGCCCGCCCCTCTTGTAAATTTGCTTTATTCAACTGGACGTATAAGAGAATTTAAGTACCTTTATCTGCACTTTTTTTTCAAAAAATACAGTATTTAAATTGATTTTAACTGTGTTGCAGGAATATTAACTGAACTGGAAGTTTTGACTCTGCTCTTCAGTTAGTCCCACCCACTCTCCCTGTTTTTGTTTTGGTGTTAATCTTAGTGGCCTTGAAACTGCCCGCCCCTCTTGTAAATTTGTGTTTGGATACTCCTTCTGGGCCCATCTCATTTGCTCACTCAACTGAGTGCAGTGAGATCATATTCTGATTTCAGGCACTCCTACTGTGTACAAAGAGAGCATCTGGGAAACAGAAAAAAAATGTAAGCTTGTTTCCTGCCTTTCCTGTTAAGTAGTATAGACTATTTGTAGGCTTCTGAGCCCCCAAGCCCTTCTGTGTTGGAGGGAAGCCTTCTAGCTTAGTTTTTTTTTCTTATAACTAGCCAGTTTTCTAGTTTCAGCTCTCAAATCTGTTTCTTTGATCTCAGCACTTGTTCAGAAAAAAAAAATTCATCTGCTTTTACTGTACTTGTGTTTCTACCTACTTTATTTTACTTTTGCATCATCTTAAAAGTACTCAGTTGTATTTATTACTGCTTGGTGTAACTCATTCTAAGCCTTTTGGTTTAAACACTTGGGCTTCGGACCAGTTGTTTTGCACTGAGAGGGTTTGTGGTCTGCACTGTAGTGGCAGAACAGGTAGCTTACATCCTTCTAGGTTGGGAACTGCTGATTGAGGGCTCAGTGTCTGTTATTCTAAAAGTGTATTAATTCTGGTTTAAGCACTTGGGCTTTCAGGCCAGTTATTTTACATTAAGAGGGTTCGTGGTCTGCACTCTTGTGGGAGGAGAGGCTGGACTCTGCCCTTCTGAGCTGGGAATTTCTGGTTAAAGGCTTATAGTGCATGCATATCTGAACTGCTTCTTACTGAAGTTGGTGCGCCTTGTTTGCTGTGGCATAGACTGTAATCTGGCCTGCTGGATCTAGCTTTGTTTGTGTAACTTGAGCACTAATCCAGGCATTCTCTAAAGTATTCAATTGTATTTATTACTGCTTGGTAGTAACTTGATTAAAGTGTAGCTATCTTTCTAAGTCTTTTGGATTAAGCACTTGGGCTTCAGATCAGTTGTTTTACATTAGGAAGGTTTGTGGCATGCCCTGTGTAGGCAGGACAGGTAGCTTTCATCCTTCTAAGTTGGGAACTGCTGATTGAGAGCCCAGTGTCTGTTATTCTTAAAGTGTATTAGTTCCGGTTTAAGCACTTGGGCTTCAGGCCAGTTATTTTACATTAAGAAGGTTCGTGGTCTGCACTCTTGTGGGAGAAGAGGCTGGACTCTGCCCTTCTGAGCTGGGAATTTCTGTTTAAAGGTTTATAGTGCCTGAATATTTGAACTGTATCTTAGTGAAATTGGTATACCTTGTTTGCTGTAGCATAGACTAGATCCAGGCCTGCTGAATCTAGCTTTGTTTATATGCTTGTTGTTTGTTTGCTTGTTATTTCCCTGGAACAATAATTCCACCTAATACGCGGCTTCTCAGTGCTTCTGTGGATCACTAGTGATATCTGCATTGCTTACTGTACTTATTTCCTTGTTTCACTTGAAAGAAAGTTACTGTTTGTCGTTTTTGCATTTAAGTTACCTGTAACACATTGCACTTAAGTTACCTGGCACTTGCTCACTAAAGCAATTATATAAGTCAGCACTAAAAATTAAAAGCACTACACCCTCACTCCCCACTGGCCCTTGTTTTCAATTATTAAGGAATTCCCAATATTATTCTAGCATGTCCAAAGGTCAGTTGTCAATCTCCTCTCCGGTCCAGCTGGTGAATCTGGGAATCTTGAGGCAATGTTACAACTGCCTCATGTACACAGACAACCCTCTCCTCCTCCCAACAAATTCCAACACATGTGAGAGACGCAACCATATAGCCAAACTGGAGGCTAAGCTCTCTCAACTCAGTACTGGCATAACCAGTCAGGAGGAGAAGGAAACCACACTCACTACAATTCCAGTCTCACATAGACCTACCACGACAGCAAACCAAACACATAATCACACAAAACATACTCAGAGGCTCTAAATAAAGATCTGCCTAAGCAGCAGAGACCTCCAAAGCAGACACCCAAGCAACCGCTACCCCATAACAAAACACGTGCAACACATATCTCACAAAGCCAGTGTGCCGAACAGTCACAGCCCTTAAGACTAAACAACACACCTGATACACTTGTAATAGGTGACTCTATCGTCAGGCACACTGACGTCCCGCTCACCAGGCTGAACAAGGAGAGGGTCACGGTGAGCAGCCTGTTGGGTGCTAGGATCCGCCACATAACACAAGCACTCAGGTCACTCCAAGGCAAGTACAAATATGACTCAGTCATTGTCCATGCTGGTGTGAATGACCTGAGATGTACCTCCCTGGACTACATGAAAAGAGACATAAAGGAGCTCTCTGAGCATGTAGCCCAGGCCGGTATGACCCTGACCTTGAGTAGCATCTTACCCTCACCAAGAATGATGCCACAGTATGAAGACAAGATGATCAATTTCAACAATTGGCTTAAGTACTGGTGTCATTCAAAGGGGATCCAATGCCTGTCAGCTTGGGATGATATGCTCGACAAGCCACGATGCTTCTCTAGGGACGGCTTGCACTTGTCACCCCTGGGCTTTGGGATATTGGCAAAGGCTCTTGCTACCCCCATAGTGCCTTTTTTAAGCAAGGCTCAAAAGACAAACCCACATCCATAGGTATCACAAGGGTTAAGAAACTAAGAGTAATGCTACTCAACGCCAGAAGTCTAAACCTCAAGATGCACGCACTCGAAACTCTCCTTAGCATGGAGAACATCGATATCTGTGCAGTAACAGAAACCTGGTTCAGGGCTCCCGAGAGCACCCCAGCACTACCAGGTTATACCTCATACCATGCTTTTCGGCCCCAAAACTTGGACCGAACCACAACAGGAGGGGGAGTATCGATATTCATCAAAGATACCCACACCTCCAGGTTGGTGGCAAAGCACGAAGCATCAGAGACTATCCATGTGCAACTAACAGTGGGTAAAACTGCCTTCCAGTTTATAGCCTGCTACAGACCACCCTCCCAAACCCAGGAACCCCACTTGGCCTTCCTGAGAATACTGGAAAATATGAAGGTCTTTCCAAACACCATTATATTGGGTGACTTCAACTACCCAAACATAGACTGGGAGCATTACTCTAGCTCCAACACCCTAGCTCAAAGGTTCCTAGAATTTATAAACTCAAATGCTATGGAACAACTTGTTACCACTCCCACAAGATGGGAAAACATACTGGACCTGATCTTCACCAACATGGGGACTCTATGCTCCAGACCAGAAGTGTATCCCTCACTGGTAAGATCAGACCATAAACTAATCTCACTGGATATTCACATCCCGACCCCACCCCCTGCCCAGAAAACCACAGTGAAAAACTTCTCTAAAGCAAATTTCACACTCCTCAAAACTGAGGTGGAATCCTTCAAAGCCCCCGGGTCTGTGGAAAATACGGCCCAGACCGCAGAATCCTTTATAAATGCATTCTATGAACACCTTCAGAAATGCATGGATCATGCGATCCCAAATAAAACCAAGACCCAATCCTCCAAAGGCAGACGTCCTGTCTGGTGGACCCCAGCCATAAACAAACTATACAATAGAAGGAGGAAGCTACTAAATGATAGAGCAAAATCCCAAAAAGGGAAGGCATTACTGATCAGTATTAGCAAAAAACTACGGGCACTCATAAAATTGTCTAAGGCCACAGGACACTAAGGATAATCACAAGGCTTTCTTTAGTTATGTTAGGAACCTGGGTAGTAATTCCCAGATATGCTCAGAATTAGTCCAAAATGACAAAAAATACACTGAACCCACAGACATTGCCAACATCCTAGCTGACAGGTTCAGCACAAACTTCCCTCCCCCCCACCAAAAGGGCAAATATCTATCCCAGCAGAGTGCTGCCCCCCTGACATCTCAGATGCTCAGGTAAGAGCCGCCCTCTCCAAAGCAAAAAACACAGCATCAATGTGACCAGACGGTGTCCCGGGCTGCATCCTACATGGATTCCAAGAAGAGCTAAACCCAAACATAAAACTACTGTTCAATCTCAGCCTTACTACAGGATATATGCCCAAAGAGTGGCGTACAGCAACAGTGGTCCCTCGCCATAAAGGTGGTGCCTCAACGGATCCTGGAAACTATCGCCCCATAAGCCTGACTAGCTTGGTCTGCAAAGCTATGGAAAGGATCATCATGGACCTCATAAATAAAGATATTGGGGACCTACAGACACTGGATCCTACCCAGTTCGGCTTTGTTAAGGGCAGATCCTGCCTCTTAAACCTGGTTGATTTCTTTGAAACAATCACCAAGGCCATTGACGAGGGGAAGGTGGTCCACACAGCCTACCTGGACTTCGCAAAAGCCTTCGATACAATACCCCACTCGGGTATTATAGATAAGCTCACCAGCTTAAATATAAACCCCTATGTCACTAGATGGATAGCAAACTGGCTCAAGGACAGAACCCACATGGTTAGAATTGCTGGAGCCATGTCAGACTCCAAACCAGTTACAAGTGGTGTCCCAAAAGGCTCAGTCCGGGGACCTCTCTTGTTCGGTATATATTTCTCGGAGGTACAGGCCAACATGGAATGACTGTGGCTGACCAAGTTCGCAGATGACTGCAAACTGGGCGCCATAATCGACTCTCCAGCCGACACAAGCATCCTCCAAAAGGGCCTCATAGAAACAGACAACTGGTGCCAGAGCCATGGCCTCAAGCTAAATGCCAAAAAGTGTATAGTCATCCCCTTTGGCAAAAACAAAGTGCCCACAAATTACCACATAGGTGGTAATCCATTAAGTACAGAAGAAGAAATTAGGGACCTGGGGACCCAAGTTGATAGCAATCTCTCATTTGACAACCACGTGGCCAAAGTGGTTAGAAAAACATTTTATATAGCCCACCTAATCATGAAGGGATTCACATCTAGATCAGGGGAGGTCATCGTGCCTCTTTACCCATCCCTCATCAGGCCCATAATTGAGTACAATGCCCTTTTGGGATGTACCTTACCAGACACCTGCAGCAACTGGAAAGACCCCAAAAGTACCTCATCAAGAGGATCAAAGGGCTCAAACAGATGCCATATGCTGCCCGGTTAAAGAAACTCCAGCTCTACTCAGTGGCATACCACCTGTTCAGAGGCGATCTGTGCCTGACGTATAAAGCCATGTCCAACCCGGAATTAATGGACATGCTGCACCTCAGAAAATCCAAATCCCATCGAGCTATGCGCTCGAAAGACTTGAACCTCAGCACTGAAATAAATAGGACATGCTGGTGGGACAGATTCATAACCCAGAGGCTCCCTTCACTCTGGAATAAAATCCCAGTCCAGGTTAGGCAGAGTCCCTCATTGACTCTCTTCAAGAGGAATCTTGATGAGTGGATGGGAGATCGTAGGTTTACCCCGGGTATCACTTCTGTGTCACTGTTAGACAGAGGCACAGTATACTAACCTCGAACAAGGGCATAGCAAAATAAATTTAAAATGGGTGGCGAAAGCCAAACACATTCTGGCTAGGCTTATAAATGCCCTAGGGCAGATAGCCTAGTATGAACCTATGAACCTATGAACCTATATACATGAAAATACATTGTAATTTCATCAGAAACTTTCATTTAAACCTGGTTTAAACAAAGCCAAGAATTAATGATTCACATTTTTTTCTTTTTGATCTAAAATCCTATGTTTCTTACCATCCGATATATCATCCCCCCTTAAACTATCAATACCAATAAAATGAAGTGAGCCCCACTATGTTCCATTATATGTTTATGGAGGGCACTTCTACTCTGTTTGCAATTCAAATCACTAATATGTGGTGTTATTCTATGATTAAATGGCCGTGATGTTTGTTCCACATAGAAACCTCTACACTGACAAAGTGTCACATAAATTACCCACTCCTTACGACAGGTAATTAAAGAACGGATATCAAATACCTTATTAGTACTGATGGAGGCGAATGATTTAGTTTTGGATACAACTTTACAATAAGTGCAATTCCCACAAAATGTACATATATATATATATATATATATATATATATATATATAAAAAACAACCTCTTACTGCAAGACATTTGCAAAAAGCCCGACAAAGTGGGGGGCTAAAGGGCAAACAATAGTGACATCTTTGAAATATGGATGTCATATGCGTAGAAGTCTGCTAGAGTGGCATGGTATGCTTTAACATACAATTCCAGATAGATTCCAGGTCTGAAACACAAATGAATGTCATTATTTACTGATATCAATACTCACATCATCCCAGTGATTCCTCAGAAACCCATAACTGTTTTGGGCAATAGACCAAACATATGAGCCACGCATCTGGGCAGTGTCTAGACATACATAACTCTCATATGTACAGATTTTCACAGAATGTCCAGGGTGTGTGACCATATCCATGGCCACTGCTGCATACCACTTCCAGGATGCTGCTAAATCAATGGGATTATACCTGGAGTGCAGTGACTAAATAATTATATCACATACCTTTGAACCTCTTACTGCAAGACATTTGGTCAACACTCCTACCTAGTCCTAACCAACATGAGTAGCCACTGTAGCACTCCTACAGTGTCATACTCCTTGATAATATCTGACCACATAGTCATCACTGTTCAAGTCACCATCTCCCCTGCTCCCCCTTTACAGTTTGTGGCTGTGACAGTGCAGTGGTAACTGCCTGTGGGTTGGGATGTCAGTCCCACTCTATCCATATGGAGGCTCATGGGCCTCTGATTCTCAACCACCCTCCCTGTCCAAGGTGTTTACATCCCACGTTTTATACACCACCCCTCTCTGCTGTCTTCTCTGTCCCCCTACCAAAACTATCTCCTAAGATGTAACTACAACCCTTCCCCAACATCCCACTCTCACCTAAAATAAAAACAGGGCATCTGTCCCGAAAAACATATAGCCCCATACATAGTCCGTTATGCACACGTGTTCACTGGACACATGTAATCCAGTCCAATTGGCTTGATAACAGATTTCTGTTGTGCTCACCTCTCTCTCTCTGGGGTTTGAGTGTTCAAGTTCACCTCTAAATTTCATATGGATGCACATCTGTTGCTGTATAAGAAATGGACAGCTATGGACCTTCCCTACACCAGTCATGCACATCCCTAGCTACCTTTCATATTGTTTTCCCCTATGCATGCCCCTTTTTCACCACTTTCCTATCACCACTTTTTCTTTTCTTTCAAAGAAATGATTGTGGGTGTAAGTGGGAGTAAGCGAGTTTGCGTGATGCTAAGTGAAGCCAAAACAGATTAAGCATCTCTAAGGGCTACCCATAACTTGGCATCGCTTAGCGACATACAAACCTGTGCACATCTATTTAAAGCCACTTAAAACTGATTTAACCACTCTGTCGCCATCAGCCACTTTTCTGCCTAGCAACAAAATAGTCAGCGTTGCCAAGTTTCAAACGCAGGACTGTATATACTATAGTCAGAGGAATGTACCACTACACCATTTGCACTGCAGGACCTTCGGATAATTTTTCAAACATATCAGTAGAGTCATTCAACAGTAGGAAAAAAGCTGTGTGGAATCACTCAGGTTTTGTATATATACCTGTACATAGTATATATATATATATATATATATATATATATATATATATATATATATATATATAAATTCAGACTTCTTTTAGGCGTAGTAATTAATACTGAGCTAGTAGAAAGGAAATAAAAACTCAGACACTGAATAGATGATTAAGCTTTCGCTCTTATTCAGGTGGAAGAGCTTCTATATGTACATAACAGGTAGTACAGTCATATTCAGAACCATACCTCTCAACCTCTTAGTGCAAGACATCTGGGCAAAGGCTGTCAAAATGAGGGCACAATGGGCCAAAACTAGGGACATATGTTTAATATTGCTATTATAAATGTAGAAAGTTGCTGGAGTAACAGGGTTTGTGTCAGCATACATTTTCTGAAATATATGAGGTCTGACACTGAAATGTATGTTATCATCTACCGACAGAAATCCTCCCATCATCACAATGATTTACCAGAGAAATACAAATAATTTGTTGAACAGACCAAAAATATGAGCAATAAACCTGGTCATTCTGAAACAATCCAGCCAGTTGACAGGTATGCTCAGAACCCCTTAGTGCAACTAATCTGGACCAAGCTTGACAAAATGGTAAAAAAAAACATGAAAGTAGGGACATATCTGAAATACTTGAGTAGATAAGCTGAGACACTTGCTGCAGTAAAAACGTCTCTAATAACATATATTGACTAAAATAGCACAAGTGCAAGACTCAATTGCTTCTCAGTAGTCAGTAACTTTTATTCTCACATCATCCCACTGATATGTCAGAAATACACAACACTTATGGGGACCAGACCAAAGATATGAGCCAGGACACCCAATGTATATCTGGACATAACATGACATTAGGGAAACTACACTGAGCTGCTAAGCATGTCACCAAGCACCGTCCAAACTATAATCAGACTGACTCAACACTACCCCAAATCAGCTATGGGGAATTACACATGCATTTGAAAATGTATCAGGCACTACAGGGATGTAATAGTAGTGAAAAACAGACACTGATGTGACAGTGCATACCCACAGCCAATTTCACCACAGTCACAGTGACATCCTGTTAAGCCAAATGAACACTAGAGTATAATGACTGTGTGAACAAAAATATCATATTTGCCACTCACACACTACTCCTACATATAGTGCCCCAAGTCACAGTGTAGTAGGAATCCTGAGGTGGTACAGGACATGTTTCAGTCTGCCCCTACACACATATACAGCTGACAGACTACCAGAAACTGGAGCAGCATGGTCAGTTGGATAGAAGAGGAACCATGACACTTACATCTACCCCCTCCCTACACAGCCCAACTAACATTTACACACTACACTGCTACACTATCCTGACAGTCTGTTAACAATCACCAAACATACACAGACCTCTCAACTGTACAGATTCCCACAGAATGTCCTGGCTTTGTCCTCATATATATATATGGCATCTTCCTCATAACATGTCTGCTATTCTGCTACATCACTGGGATGATATCAGGAATGAAGGCAATAAATAATGATATACCATAACTGTCAGTCTTTTACTGCATGACATCTGGACAAAGACTGACATACTTGGGGAACAGACACCCCAAAACAGGGTCATAATTGAAATATTACTGATATAAACTGAAAAGTTGCTGGTGCTACAGGGTTTGTTGTCACATATCTTTTCTGTGGGATATGAAGTCACAGACACAAATGGATGTTAGCATTTACTGACTACAATCCCCAGAGTATGTTACTGGTTTGCCAAGGTCATAAACTGTCTGAGAAATATACCAAACATAAGAGTCAAACCTCTGGCCATTCTGTGGATAGCCCTACATTTGAGAGTTATGTCAACCACATAACACTATCTTAAAATCACACAGAAAATCCATGTCCACTCAAACCCTATTAAACTAGCATTAAGCCAACTGTATAACAACAATACTTACATTCTGTCCATAAGTCTGGAACCTTCTCCCTCATCTTGTTGGGCTATCTCCACATTTTTTGTTGTAAGAAGTATTTCCAACTACCCTCTGTGATGCTGTTATCCACACACCTCCATGATGTCCACCTCACAGGCAAGGAAAAGGGGCAATGCCCACATGAACTACTCAATTATAGGAGTGTGTTGGCATGCCATTGGCTATAGGAATGATGACACAGCTGTTCTGCATGCAATTAGCAAGTGGGGGACACCCATTGGTGCACAGACCATCACCTGCTCATGAGCATTACCTACAAAAAGCAAGCTGCTGCCTATGCAAAACAGGTGTATACCTCTACATCTGTAGACAGTGAGAGAGTGAAAGAGACAGAAACAGAAATGCATATTGAAAGCAAAATTAACAATACTTTGGAAAAAAAGGTATGTCAAACAAGTAAGCAGGTAATGGAATGCAGTTGGGGGTATGTAATTATGGGAAATATGTTTCAATAAGACTTGCTGTACTGATATATTGCTGATCAGCACCTATGGCCTTAGCATCTAGGTCTGTCTGCAGTGACACAGATCACATCTCAGCCCCCTGAGTCACCCCAGGAAAGGACAGCTCACATATGACTACTACTGGAGTGTCTGTTGAACAATACTGACTGTGACACTGCTAGGCCAACTAGGGGGATGTTGTAAAATATCCATATGTTACTTGTGAATACAGCTATGACACGCATGTTTGTCTCACAAATCTAAGAGACCTATACAGGGTATGTGCATAGTAAACTGCCGTTGCAGATGTGTCTGTTGAACTGCATGTGATATACAGAGCTAATACCATTCAAATGTCCAGTGTTATGCACACTGACCATATGTGTGCCTCATAATTTTAGTCATTTACTCAGAGTTCTGTTATGTCTGGTAAATCATTGGCAAATCTGTGAAGACTGACATTAGAACATAATAGCATACATATGAGTGTCAGACATACTCCAGGCTATGTCTGTGAATGCAAAGCCTACTGTGCTATCAACTGACTCAAGTGTGTTACAGCAAAATTAATAAGGTGTCACTAATTTTGGGCCATTGCCCCCATTAATGTGTGTCATCCTCCAGATGTTCTGCTATAACAGGTTGAGAGGTATGACTGAAGCAGCAAGATTATAAATACAGTGTGCCATACTGACATAGAACAGAAATGTATGTCAGGTATTACCTGTGCACATGTATGTATAAGTAGGTGTAGCTGGAAGCCTCAAAACAACAGACATGAAATGCTAAACATCAGGTAAATAAGCTGTACATGTTGTATATGTGTGTAATCTTAGTTTCTGTGCATCCAACAAACATAACTTTCTACAGCTACTAGTTTTTGCATTGCCCTGACACAGACATGGGTACTAGAATAAGCATGATTATCAGGTTGAAAATGGAGAGGTGTCCAACTGTGTTATGACCTTGTGTCCATGCCCACTACAAACAGCTATATGAGCACCTACATAGCTGTATGGACTCAGCTATACCTGACTCGTAAAACCTGCCTCCACCAAGGTAGAGTAATGCCCTTTGCTGCACAGCAGCAATACACAAACCACATAATTGGTCCCTATAGTGGCTGTATAGGGCCAAATAGGAGCAAGCACTGACTTGGAAGCAAGTCAACCTGTATCTGAACAAGCATATGAGGTCACAGGTGAATTACTGTAAGGCTAACTATGAGTACAAATTGGACACATCCACCAAGGCCAATCACAAGGCAATCTTCACACATGCCTTCAATCTCAGAGGCAACAACCCAACCCACCCTGTACTGGTGGTCAATCACTCCACATACACACACAGCATAGCTATAGCCAACCCGCTGCAGACAGGGTAAGAGAAAACCCTTCTGTCCCACCATCAGTACAGGTGGATATGTACAGCACCCACACCCCTCCTCTCATCATCAGGAAGCAGGTCCATAATGCCTAATCAAAGGCAACAACTGCATGTCTCCATGGGAGCTGATAACATCCCTGTCTGCATCCTACATGAAGTCAGACAAATACTCCCAGCTCCCTTACACACTGTACGTAAGCAAAGCCTGAGCAACATTGACATCCCATCTGCAAGGAAGATGGCCACTGTCATCCCTCTACGCAAAGGTGAAAGATGAATGGTGGATTATGCAATTTACTGGCCCTCACTGGGGAAACATGACACATCAGGACCAGGAGTGTAATGCAAGCTCATACTGTGCTGATAGATGACAGGGGTATGATGTGGTCATAAGTGGTGGTTAATGCTAGTCAATGTTGATGTGCAGCTTATGTAAATAATGTTGACCAATGTATGCAGTCCTGTGATGTGTTTTCCTGCTTATGTCTTCCAGGTGACATGCAGCATGCAAGGCAGCCAGTGTACACTGCAGCTGAAACTGCGGCCATCACTGAGATGATAATCAACCACCATGGGGTGATGTTTGGCCATGGCCAACAGAATATGTGGGAGTGGACTGCCCTGTGGAACAAACTTGTCCACAGAGTAAATAACTTAGGCCACCGTGGAAGCACATACGATCAGGTCAGGCATTGGGCAATTGACCGGATACAGCATGCCTGGCAAAGGGATGCTGCTGTGGCCAGGGACCGTTCTGCCACAGGTAGGGGTACTGCTACACAGGTCCACTTACACCAATGGAGGAGCTCCTTGCCAACCTTGGGGCAGCCACTACATGCCAGTAAAGCCAACACACACAAGTCGTGGAGATGGGTGGTACCCAGACAACAGGCAAGGAGTGTCCAAGTAAGGCCCCAGTGCACATCAATTGAATACTGTAGTAGTCACAGTAGCTTCCGTAGAGTATCTAGATGCATATGTCAGGTCAAACTGCATTTGTGGGTGGGGTTTTGTAATGCACACAAGTGCACATCTATGGTAAAGGACAGCAAATTGTGTAGTATCAGAGCTTGTACTGTACATGTGCAGAAAAGTAGCATTCATCTTGTACCAATGCCACATGTGTGTCTGCTGACAGCACCTCTCCCTCACAACTACATAGGTACCTCTGATCTGGATGTGGGACAGCAGCCTGAAGCCAGTGTGTATGATATTGTCCCGTTGTGGCTCAACAATACCCCAGGCATGATAAAGTCATGCATTTTACCATGCACACAACTGTTACTTTTAGCCATATTGCGATATGTGCATGTTCACTTGTGGTGGGGTTAACTGCATTGCTTCAGAGTGGTCATCATAGGGGCCTATTTGCAAGAGATGTTGCATATCCATAGCATACCTCACAACCTGTCAGTGCAAAAAATATGGACAAAGACTGACAAAATGGGGGGACAAAGGGACAAAACTAGGGACATATTTGAAAATAACTCTTATACAGTACATATAAAAAGTGTACACATCCCTGTTAAAATTCCAGGTATTTGTGACATACAAAAATGAGACCGCAATAAAACATTTCACAACTCTTCCCACCTTTAATGTCACCTATAACCTATACAATTCAATTGATAAACAAACAAATTTGTTAGGGGAACAAGTATGAAAAATAAAACATGTACAAGAAGCTAGATGCATATGCCTGTACAGCCTGAAGCTGATACTTTGTTGAAGCAGCTTTTGATTTAATTACAGCATTACATCTTCTTGTGTACATACCTGCCATCAATTACAGAGACTCCTTGATTAACAAAGAATAATGGTCAGCTGTCCTACTTGGATTTTTCAGATATTTACTCAGTTGCCTGCTACAGCAACAGCCATGGTTTGCAGAAAGCTTACAAAGCTTCAGAGGGAACTCATTGTGGAAAGGTATCAGCCTGGAGAAGGAAACAAAAACATTTCCACAGCATTGCATATACCATAGAACATGGTGAAGACAGCCATCAAAAGGTGGAGAAAATATGGGACAACAGTGACATTGCGAAGAAGTGGACATTTCTCCAAATTTGATGAGAAAACAAGACCAAAACTGGTCAGGGTGGCTGCCAGGAGACCTACAGCAATACTAAAGGAGTTGCAGGAATCTCTGGCAAGTACTGGTTGTGTACTACATGTGACAACAATCTTCTGTATTCTCCATATGTCTTGCCTATGGGGTAGAGTTGGAATATAGAAGCAATTTCTCACACCAAACAACATCCAGGCCTGGCTAAATTCTGAAAAACAGTATATCAAGTCTCTCAAAAGCATCTGAGAAAATGTGTTATGGTCTAATGAAATCAAGGTTGAACTTTTTGGCCACAATTCTGAAAGGTTTGTTTGGCGCAATAACAGCACTGCGCATCACCAAAAGAACACCATCCCCACGGTGACACATGGTGATGGCAGTGTCCTGCTTTGAGGTTGTTGTTCATAAGCTGGAACTGGGGCTTTAGCCAAGTTGGAGGGGATTATGAACAGTTTCAAATACCAGCCACTTTTGGCCCAAATTCTTCAAGTGTCTGCTAGATAGCTGTAGATGTAGAGGAATATCATCTTTCCACATGACAATGACCCAAATCATACATCCAAATCAACAAAAGAATGGCTTCACCAGAAGATATTCAATGTTCTGGACTGGTCCAGCCAAAGCCCACACCCACATCCAATAGAAAATCTGCGGAGTGACCTAAAGATGGCTGTGCACAAGAGATGCCCTCGCAATCTGACAGAGTTGGAGGGCTTTTGCAAGGGAGAGTGTGCAAATATTGCCAAGTCAAGATGTGCCATGCTGATGGGCAACTTCCCAAGAGGACTGAATGCTGTAATTAAATCAAAAGGTACTTTAACGTGTTAAAGCATTACTTTTAAAAATAAAAAAACTAAAGGCAAAAGGTAATTAAAACTTCCACTGAGGATTTATTAACTCCCAAAACAATGAATAAAGCGCTTTCGTTTTGCTTCAATGAACAAAACTTCATCAGACTAATACACAAGTCACAAGCATTCATTTTAAATGGAACAAAAGTCACATGATATCCTAATTAACTCCAAAGTAACAATTTGTTCACTGATTCAAGTTAATAAAAAACATCAAGGCCCCTACTAAGAAAAATCAGTCCCTTTCTGAAATCCATACATGCTACAGACATTTGTACAAAAAGGTAAAACTTAGTCCATTCAAATAATTATTCTAAAAGAAATACATTCACATATATGTTTTGCTATGTAAAAACAGCAAAACAGTGTGTGGGTTTCTACCTTTGTAAACGTCTTAATTTCAAGATGCAAGCTACTGAGCAGGCATCATTTAAGTCAGGTTGACAACAGGCATTTAATCTTATTTGCCACAATAGCTCTTGTAGCTCTAATTTTAGGGAAATGGGGTCCACCTTTAGGATCTTGTTCAACTTGATCAATAATCCTAAACACAAAGTTATGGTTGGGGTGTTCATGCACATGCTTGGCCAAGGCATTCTCCATCTTCTATTTTTTAATGCTGTGTATATGTTCATATACCCTTTCCTTCAACTTTTGGTCAGTTTTACTGACATAAAAACAGGGACATAATTTACAGGTAGCTAAATAGACCATACTTTTAGAACAACAATTACACCTTTTATTACAAGAGTACCTTCTGCCTCTTATACTAAATGTTGCTCCCACATGTCAAAGTATTAGTTTAAGGGTGTGCACATTCATACAACCAGCCTACTGTACGTATTTCATTTGCTATGTGCATGTTCTTCAATTGGATTGCACAGGTTATAGGTCACATTAAAGGTGGGAAAAGTTATGACATGAATTCTGTGGTCTCATGTTATATATCACAAGAACCTGGCATGTTAACAGGGCTTGTGTACACTTATTATATCCACTGTAAGCTTAGAAAGTTGTAAGAGTAACCGGATTTGTTTTAACATACATTCACTGCAGGTTTTAAGGTCTGCAACTCAAATTATGTCATTAATTAGTGGCGCCAGTCCACAGATAATCTCAGTAATGTATCGAGGAACAAACCAAAAATATGAGCCACACATCTAGACATTCAGCAAAACTTTGTACAATTAAGAGGTATGTTCTGTAGGAGTTGCCACTGTGCTATATAGGTGAACAGCAATAATGTGTACATGGGTGCAGTGTGTGCTAAGTGAAGGCCCATCACCTACTAACACTACTCATGTATCCCAGAGGTGTATATTAGTAGTAACATTAAGAGGAAAGGGCTGCACTGCAAGATGTTGAGGGCCTGTCCAGAGTGTATATGTTGTGGTCTGACTGTGTGTCGTGAATGTCACCAGTTTGCTATTGTGAGGTCTGTGTGATGCCTTTGTACCACCTCATCTGTATGTGTCTGTGTGTGTGTCCGTTTGTGCATGTGTGTGTGTGTGTGTGTGTGTGTGTGTGTGTGTGTGTGTGTGTGTGTGTGTGTGTGTGTGTGTGTGTGTGTGTGTGTGTGTGTGTGTGTGTGTGTGTGTGTGTGTGTGTACCAGCAAATGTTATAGTGCAGGTATTAATTTACATATGTTGTCTTCCCCTTACAAGTAGACATGGCGGTCATAGTCAAGAACCACAAAAAGTAAAAAAAAACAATAAAAACCAACAAAAACCAAGCGACTTGTAACCAAAGGATATCACCACTACAGATGATCCCCAAAAGAAATTTATTTAGCACTTCCATCTTATTTGCATCAAAAGACTTCATGAGAATGAAGAAAATAATAAAATCATACAATATAAAACACCACATATAAATCACATGATCATAATCCACCAATAACATTAAAAATCTAATCAAGCAATTAATTTACTGCTTAGCAACTAAAAACAAACATAAAATACAATACGAACATAGCCTAAGGAAGCTACTTATGCTGAAAGTGTCATTCAGGCCAGGAACAACATGAGCATTTAACTTGATTTGCCAAAGAAGCTCCTTTAATTCCACCATGTCAGCCCAAGGCTAGCCCCGGGGATCTTTCCTAACCCCTTCAATACCAAAAACACGAAACTGATGGTTAGGGTAACATTCATTGTATTTGTACAAAGCATTATTAATTTTCATATTATGCATATCCCTAACATGTTCATGAATTCTTTCCCTGAACTTGCGAACAGTTTTCCCAACATAAAACCTCTACATTGGGAACAGATAGCCACATAAATAATCCCACTTGAATTACAATTAAACATACCATTAAGTTTAATAGTCAAATGACTGATCCTAACTTTTTCAGAGGTTATCGTAGCCTCTCCTGCTCAGAATCTGATGTCAGTGTCTCTGCAGACTGTGACCACATTTACCCCCACATGCACTACTGTCCTGACACACGATGGCATGATGGCAGTACTAGTTAGGCACAGGTGGGGTTGTCAGGGGCTGAGTCTGTGCAATTGGTTGGCATCCCACAGTCATCCACAATGTCCCCGTACACAGTCACATTGCCCACACATACCCTGTCCCCAGCAGCCACAGATAATGGACAGCTGGTGGGTGGTGGCACGGAACAGGCTAGTGTGGTGACTATGGCAAGTGTGTGTAGACAGTAGCCATAGCCAGAGTGCAGGAGAGGTCCCACACAGACAGATGGACAGGGGAGCTCAAAGGAGGACTGCTGCCCATCGAGCCTCTGTTGCAAGTGCTACAGCAGGAGTCACCAGACACATTTTTCGGGCTGTCATGGATGCACAGGCACATAGTGAATGCAACGCCAGACAAATACTCAGGGTCTTGGATGCAACTCTTCCTGGCTTACTTGATGACATACATGACCTTGTTGAGGCCACATGTCAAAATACTGAGATCACGAATACATGGTGGGGTGAGACCTTTGCAAACCTTGACCATGGAATGTCTGTGCTGCAGTGTATGATGGGAGATGGACATCAGCCATGTGGATGTAGGTCAGCACCAACATCAACTGAGAGTTTACGTGGCCATGCATCTTCACACTCCCGTAGTGGCAGTCCAACCAGCAGTACTGCAGGGGAGGTGCAGTCCACACCACAACGGAGCAGGCCATGTGCACGTGGTCCTAGCCAGTCCCATCAGGGACACAGATACAGCAGACAGCAGACAGCAGTCACCATCATGGAGTAATACTGCATCTGGCCTTGGGACTGGTGGTGCCAGTGAGTCCCCTGGCAGGACCAGTTCACGTGTCCGTAGCCAGAGATGGTGAACTGTACACCCTGCCATGTACTGTCCACAGCTGTCCAACATACCGTTGTGTAGAGCAGTCACATGGCATGACTATGTGGATACAAACACACATCACCATCACAGCCAGGTCACCTCCAGACATAGACACACCACCTCTGCAAGGCCCATTCATTATACACTCCTCCAAACACACACACATGATGTCAGCCATATGGCCCAGCCTAGGGCTCTGACAAACCCACACAACACCCTGTGCATATGATGATACCTGTGCCACATCCCTGTCATCCATACCACTGATGCAGGGACATGCTAATATGGTTCTGATGCACTGGGTGACTTAAGTACAGTTTAGCTATGTAATGCTGTGTAAGGTGCTGTCAGCTGGCATTTGTAATGGGTATACATTGGAGTGTGTGTACCTTTTCAGCCATGATGTATTATTGGTGTTAGTAATGCTGACTGAATGTAGTCTCACATGCTGTATTCTGTTTGTGTTCTAGGTGTCTGTGTGTCAGCAGGATGTGGCCCAGCAGATATTGCCAACAAGGGGTATGGCAGAGTGGTAACACATCGACCATGTCACAGCTGAGGTACAGTTGTATATCTACTCATTTACCAGGTCTGTGTAACAGTTACTGCTTGTGTCACAGAGCTTAAAGGGCCGAGGGGTGTATACAGGGAAGTCTATGGTGGTTGACATCAGCAGCCCTTGCAAAGTGGGCAATGGTAAGTTTAGTGGGTGGAACATACCTCTGCCCCCAGAGGATATTGTGTTGACCAAACACACAGAAAATACTGTTCCCACACACACACACACACACACACACACACACACACACACACACACACACACATGCATAGGATCACAGTTGCCAGTGTTGGATTTGGAGCCCCTACCCATCTAGTTAGTGGTACTTCAGTGTTATGCAGTTATTGCAGGTGGTACATAACTAATAGTGTGATGACTGTCCCAAGGTACCTATAAAGTGAATAACATCACATGCTTTTGTGAGGTATGGCAATGGGGGGAGTACTGGGTGAGGGAGGACTCATTAGGCTGTCATCTACGAGTCTACACACTTACAAACAGTGCTATACACACCAATGCATGCACACACACAATTCCCAGTACTGACATTAGCAGCCCTGCCTATCATGTTATTCATTCCATACTGTTACATAGCTGTTGCATGTAGCACAGGGTTTATAGGGCTGAAGAGTGTCTACAAATACCTCTATGGTAGATGTGAGCAGCGGCCTTTGCAAAGTAGAACTTGGGATGTGTACTGGGAGCACTATGGCCTAAAACTGTAAACCACAGCCACCCAATGTATATAGCTATCACTCAAACACACACACACACACACACACACACACACACACACACACACACACACACACACACACACACACACACATTTGCTAGGACTAAGAATAGACCCTCTCCCTATCTAATCATTACTACTACAGTGTTATGCATTTAGCACATGCTCCACAAAGCTTACAGGGTCAAAAGTGTCCCAAGGTAATTCTAAGGTGAAGAACATCACCAGTCCTTGTAAAGTATGGCAATGGGTGATTTACTGGGTGAGAATGGACCTAACATACTAGAACCTAAAGTTATACACACTTACAAGCACAAATACACTCATACACACATACACACAGTTGCCAGGACTGAGATTAGCAGCCCTGCCTATCTTGTTAGTCAGTCCATACTGTTACATAGTTCCTGCATGTGGCATGGGACTTATTGGTCTGAAGACTGTCAACAGATACCTCTACGGTTAATGAAGACAGCGGATCTTGTAAAGTGGACCTTGAGATGTGTACCAGGAGTACCATAGCCTAAAAATGTAAAACCCACCCCCACAATGGATATAGTTCTCACTCAAACACATACACAGGATACAGATCTCGCACAAACACACACACACACACACACACACACACACACACACACACACACACACACACACACACACACAGACACACAGACACACAGACACACAGACACACACACACACACACACACACACACACACACACACACACACACACTCACACACACACGCACACACACATGCACATTTTCCAGGACTGAAATTAGAACACCTACCTATCTAGTTATTGCTACTACAGTGTTATGCATTTCTTTCACGTGCCACAGAGCTTATAAGGTGAAGAGTGTCCCGTGGTTTTTCTAAGGTGAACATCACCAGCCCTTGTAAAGTATGGCAATGGGGAGTGTACTGGGAGAGTGAGGCTTCAGAATGCTGTATCCTACAAATATACACACAAATACACACACACATTTGCCAGGACTCAGATTAGAGCCCCTACCTAGATAGTCATTGGTACTATAGTGTTATGCAGTTACCGCACAAACCATGGAGTTTATAGGGTGAAGAGTGTCCCAAGGTACCTATAAAGTGAATAACATCACCAGACCTTGTAAAGCATGGCAGTTGGAGGTGTACTGGGTGAGAAGGGTATCAAACTACTTTCACCTACATGTTTACACACTGACAAACACATTTATACACACTAATGCGCACACACACACACACACACACACACACACACACACACTTGCTAGTAGTGAGATCCATAGGTTCATAAGTTCATAGGTGTGTACTAGGTGAATGGCCATGGAGCCTTTACAAGATTAGCCCATAGGATTACCCTGGCATCATACCACCTGACTTTAGTCCCCAATGTGTCTAATGAGTATAGCCACTGGAGTGATCCCCAGGGTGAAATTTCTATTCCCCATCCACTCATCCAGATTTCTCTTGAAGAGGGCCAGTGAGGTGCTCTACTTGACATGTATGTGAAGTCCATTTGATAGGGTGAGCAGTCTCTAGGTTATGAACCTGTCCCTCCAGCATGTTCTGTTGATTGTGGAAATAGGGTTGAGGTCTCTGGGGCATGTGGTGTGGATGGATTAGGTTCTTTAGATGTAACATTCCTGACAAAGCTGGGTCAGACATGGCTTTGTAAGTCAAGCAGAGATCACCTCTAAGTAGCCAATATGAGGCAGAGAATAGTTGGAGTTATTGGAGTCTGTCCATATAGGAAAAGTGTTTAAGACCTAGGATCCTCTCTGTGAGGTACTTTAGCAGCCTCTCCAGTTGTTGCAGGTGTCCAGTGAGGTACATGACAAATGGGCCATTGTACTCATTAATTGGCCTAATGAGAGGAGAGTAGAGAAAGACAATGGCCTCTTACTTCCCGGAAGCAATACTCTTTGTAATGAGATATGCCACATAGAAAGACTTTCTGAACACAGTGGCACTGTGTTGGTCAACAGAGAGCTTGCTGTCAACCTGTGTTCCCAGTTCTAATATAATGACTTCAATGTTCAGTGGACTATCATCAATGTGGTGATTTATGGGAACCAAGTTGTTCCCAAAGGGGATGGCATTGGGCTTAAGTCCAGGGTTCTGACACCAGTCATAGGTCTCAGTGAGGCCTTTCTGCAGGATGTCTACATCACATAGGGAGATAATAATACTACCCACCTTGCAGTCATCTGCGAACATTGTCAGCCAGAGTCCCTTCGTGTTGGGCTGGACTTTAGAGGCATAGCTACCAAACACGAGCGGACCCAGGACCAAACCCTGTGGAACTCCACTCATAACTGTTTAGCTGTCTGACATGGATTCCGCTGCTTTCATACCATGGGTTCTATCTGTGAGCCAGTTTGCAAGACACCTAGTGATATAGGGGTTGCCTAGCTTAGTGTGTTTGTCTATGATTCCTGAGTGGGGAATGGCATCCAAGGATTAGAAGGCCTGCCTATCTTGTTATTTATTCCATACTGTTACATAATTGTTGCACATGGCACAGATCTTATAGGGCTGCAGTGCAGAGTGTCTACAACTACCTCAACAGTGGATGACATCAGTGGGCCTTGTAAAGGGGACATTATGATGTGTACTGGGTGGACTACAACACAAAATTGCAAAACTCACCCCCCAATGGATATGGTTCAAACCCAAACACACCCTCACAGGATACTGTTCTCGCACACACACATTTGCTAAGACTGAGATTAGAACTCCTACCTATTTAGTTATTACTAATACAATGTTATGCATTTATCGCATGTGCCATGGAGCTTATAGGGTGAAAGGTGTCCCAAGGTACTACAAAGGTGAGGAACATCACTAGCCCTTGTAAAGTATGGCAATGGGTGATGTTCTGGGTGAGAGAGGCCACAAAATACTTTAACCTAAACATGTACACACTTACACATGCAAACACACTCACACACACAGTAGCCAGGACTGAGATTAGAACCCCTGCCAGACTAGTTATCTGTACTACAGTGTTACACAATTATCACACGCGCCACAGAGTTTGTAGGGCTGTGGGCTGCTCAAAGGTACATCTAAGGACATCAGCAGGACTGCTAAAGTAGGGCAATGGGAAGTGTACTGGGTGTGAATGGACTCAAAATCTTTAACACACACACACATACACACACACACACACACACACACACACACACACACACACACACACACACACACACGTGGGCTGCCCAAAGGTACTTCTAAAGACATCAGCAGAATTGCTAAAGTAGGGCAATGGGAAGTATACTGCATGTGAATGGGCTCAGAATCATTAAAATACACACACACATACACACACACACACACACACACACACACACACACACACACACACACACACACACACACACACACACACACACACACACACACACACACACACACACACACACACACACACACACACACACACACACACACACACACGTGGGTTGCCCAAAGGTACTTCTAAGGACATCAGCAGGATTGCTAAAGTAGGGCAGTGAGAAGTGTACTGGGTATGAATGGGCTCAAAATCTTTAATACACACACACTTTTACATTTGCCAGAACCCCCCCACACACACATTTTTACATTTGCCAAGACTGAGATTAGAACCCCCAGCTAACTAGTTATTTGTACCATAGTGTTACGCAATTATTGCATGCGCCACAGAGTTTGTAGGGCTATGAGCTGCCCAAAGGTACTTCTACGGTGACTGATATCAGCAGGACTGCTAAAGTAGGGCAATGGGAAGTGTACTGAGTGTGAATGGGCTCAAAATCTTTAACCTACAAACACACACACTTTTCCTTTTGGCAACACTGAGATTAGAACCCCTATCTAACTAGTCATTTATACTATAATATTATGCAATTATCGCATGTGCCCCAGAGCTTGTAGGGCTGTAGGTTGCCCAAGGGTACTTCTAAGGTGACTGACATCACCAGGACTGCTAAAGTAGGACAATGGGAGGTGTACTGGGTGTGAATGGGCTCAAAATCTTTAACCAACAACCACACACTTTTTCATTTGCCAGGACTGAGAGTAGAACCCCTAACTAACTAGTCATTTGTAGTACAGTGTTAAGCAATTATCGCATGCACCACAGAGCTTGTAGGAATGTGGGCTGTCCAAAGGTACTTCTAAGGTGACTGACATCAGTAGGACTGTGAAAGTAGGTCAATGAGAAGTGTACTGGGTGTGAATGGGCTCAAAGTCTTTAACTTACAAACACACACTTTTACATTTGGCAGGACTGAGATTAGAACCCGTATCTAACTAGTTACTTGTACTACAGTGTTACGCAATTATCGCACATGCCACAGAGCTTATAAGGCTGTGGGCTGCCCAAAGATAATCTAAGGTGACTGACATCAGTATGTCTGCTAAAGTAGGACAATGGGAAGTGTACTGGGTGTGACTGGGCTCAAAATCTTTAACCTGCAAACACACACTTTTACATTTGCCAGGACTGAGATTAGAACCCCTACCTAAATAGTTATTTGTACTGTAGTGTTATGCAGTTATCACACACCACAGAGCTTATAGGGCAGAGGCCAGTCCAACAGTACTTCTACAGTGAATGAAATCAGCAGATCTTGTGAAGTAAGACAATGGGAGGTGTACTGAGTGGGAATGGACTAATACACTTATTCCTACAGACACACCTCCACACACACCCACAGTTATATATGCTAGAACTGTAATCAGTGCCCCTACCTATCTAGTTATTTGTATAATAGTGTTGTGCAGTTATCACATGTGCTGCAGAGCTTACAGAGCGAAGTCAGTCCAAAGGTACTTCTAAGGTGAATGACATTAGCAGATCTTGTAAAGTAGGGAAATGGGAAGTGTACTGGGTGGGTAAGGCATCATAATACTTAGACCTACAGACACACACACATACACACAAAGGTAGGTGATGTGCTATTCCAACCCCCACCTCAGTACCATCAGACAATGAATCTCATCTTCATGCTGGCACATGCCAGTGGTTACGACTGTTATGCAACTGTCTGCAGCAGGACATCACACTATTGCATTCAGGGTATCTCTATGTATGACTCACTTTCTGTGTGTTTCTCCCTGTGTGTCTCACTCTATCACCATCTATCCCTCTCTGCCCCATGTCTATGTGTGTGTATGCTTGACATATTGCAATATGTTGCCTATATACATGTGTGTGTATCACACGCAACAGATGCAGCTATACCACATATGTGTCACCTACAACTGGCTGTGGGTAATCCTGCCTGATGGGTGTGTGTGGAGACAGTTAGGTTCACATAGCTGTGTATGCAAAGACATTTGCACAATACAGATTATATTTAAGCCCGATGTAGTTTCAGACATGGGCTTCACTTCTCTAAGTGTAGGAGCATGCTCAGTATGACCTCCTATAGTATGTGTGGGAATCCATTCCAGGAATAGTTGTACTCCAGTCCGGGGTATTGTGTGTTACAGTGATACCTTGCAACCTGTTTGTGCAAGATTTCTGGTGATAGGCTGCCAATATGGGGAAACAATGAGCCAAACATATAGGGTACTGTAATTATTGCTTTTAAAATGTATGAGTTGCTTGAGTTGCAGGGTTTGTTTTAGCCGACATTTTCTGACATATGTAATGTTTGACACTGTACTGTATTGTGTCATTACCTACTGACAGATATAATCGTATCATCACAGTTATTTACCAGAGAAATACAAGATGGATGACACACAGACCTATATTATGAGGGAAAGGCTAGACATTCTTGCACAATCCGGCCACTTGGGAGGTGTGGCTACAGCTGATTGACTGATGAAGCTGTGCAAAAGGTCCAGCACTTTGGTGATATACTGGCTGGGGATCTCCTGGTTGTGCGATATTCTTCTTACCTGAAAGGGAGGGGGGGGTCAATCACATACGCTAGTGCCAAATATGTGGACAATAAGCTCAAACCAATAATTAAAAGTGAGAAACAAATATGCCCAGACTCATGGGGGTTTTTGCATGGTATTAACAATTTGGAATTCAAAGCAGATTACAATTTCTTAACAGTAGATATAAAAGATCTATACACTGTTATCCCCCAAGAGCTGGGCCTAGATTAGGTCAGAGCTTTACTCACAGACAAAGGGACAGACAATAATGACATAAATGTCATTGAAACACTACTGCAGTTGGTTCTTTCCAATAATTCTATGTTGCTCAATGGCCAAATGTACAAACAAACATCAGGTATAGCCATGAGTGCACCCTGTGGTGGTAGTTTTGCTAATTGTGTATTAGCCTATTGGGAGCATAAATTTTTGTTTAAAAGCCACCTTTTTCAAACCTACACATCCTGGTACACGAGATACCAGGATGATATGTTTTTTATTTGGAAATGTGATGTTACTACTGTTTTACCCTTTATTAATGAAATTCGACAGCTTACTGATTTCTTGACTTCACCTATCAATTTGCAACTGATACTATCAATTTTTTGGATGTTTCAATATCTAAAGACAGAGCCCACAATAGATACAAAATCATATTTTTTAGAAAACCCACATACTCAAATACATTTCTACATTTTTCCAGCAGTCATCCCTTTCATCAAAAGAAAGCAGTAATGAAGGGGCAGTTGGTCAGGGCTGCCAGGATGGTGTCCTTAGAAAATGATTTCTTAGCAGAATGTAGACTTCTTAGAGATATGTTTATTAGCAGAGGATACCCCGTGAGACTATTTGATCAAATTTGTAAGTATTAAATAAAAGACAGAATGGCCACTTTCGGCCTATATTGAATAAGGGGTATAATTTGCCAGAAGCTTTATGTGATAAACACGGATACCACCATTATCACTACGCCAAGCAATAATTTGGCTTGCATTGGTCCTACATTCATAACCACATATTCTATTAATGCCAAATTTGTCTCAAATATATTATACAAAAATTGGTCTTTGATTTTAGAAGACACACACATTAATGGAAAGGTCGATCAGCCTTTGCATATATCATATAGACGAGGGCAAAATCTAAAGAATCTTGTAGAATTACAAAGCAAGACAGTTCAAAATAGGGGGATGTTAAAATGTGGGCATTGCAATCAATGTCAGCACATTATAACTGGGCATACATTTAATATAAGAGGTAAAAAATATCAAGTAAATATGAATTACAATTCTAAATCCAAAGCAATAGTTTATGTAGCACTGTGTCAACAGTGCCAATCATTCTATATTGGGAAAACAGAGAGAACTTTAAGACAAAGAATATATGGACACAGATCACATCAATAAAGGAAATACACTTAATGCACTTGCCAGGCATACCTTGGACTACCCCACCCATAGGTTTCTTTTTACCATTTTACATCAAGAAAAACATAACTTTAGAAGGGGACCTAGGCAATTTAAACTCGAGAAAAATGAATTTTTATGGCAAATTCGTACTTTTGCTCATATATTTCCTGGGCTTAATGAATATGCTTCCATTATGTACATTTTGAAACTAAATGCACTAAATAGGTAAAATATAAACATACTTTACCTGCTGTCCGGTTTGATTCTCAGCTAGAGCATCTTCTGGGTGGAGACATGCGTGAATGGGCGTACCTTTGTTGAAGGTTGTGCATCAGAGCTGGTAACACGGCACGTAAAAATCAACTACCAATCATTAGCAGACCGGAGTTCCGCTGTGGCGACCCCTAACCGGGAAAAGCCGAAAGACACAACAACAACTTTACCTGATTGAGTTTTTATTTTTATTTTCACATACATACACTTATACTTTTTATACATGGTATTTTTATTTTTTATTTTTTAGACACTTATGTTTTTAAATGTTTGTATTTGTATTTTCATCTTCTGACAATGATGTTATTAGATAGTTCTTTGTGTTTTGAGGTGAACAATTTTAGCATACGTAATTTTAACTATTAGTTAATTTTATTAATTGCTGGGCAATTAAGGTTAATTGTTGTCATTATAAATACTATTGCGTGTTGGGATAGGATGTCTGAAGAAGTTTGGAAATTTGTCTAAACAAAAGCACTAACAATAAATCATTCTGTTTGAAGGTATTACAGCTACTTCGTTTTTGTTTTTACTAAATTTAGAAGGGTGATACAATAACAGATTTTGCATCGACATGCATTTTCCTATAGGGTATGAAGTCTGAGACACTGCAATCCATCATTATTTTCTGACTTTAGACTTTCATGGTTTGCCAATGATTTGCTAGACAACCACTATTTCAGAATAAGACACCACGAATATGATGTAACCTTCTGTACATTCTGCAAAAAGGTCTGTACAGTTTGGAGGTATGGTAGGCACTATGTAGGTTACTCCAACCTGTGTTCTGTTCATATGTGTGGCCCCCTGTGCATGACCTGTCCAGCTTTCCAGCTGTAATGGATATTGATATCTGGACAGTGTGTACAACTCCCACTGTAGGTGTAGCTGACATGCAAGATAGTTGGTACTGCAATTCGTGGAACATGGCCCTGTCTACCACAGTACTGTACCTAGGCCACTAGGATACAACAGCCGTGAGAAGTTGCTGCCCACATCCTGACAGTATTCCCCACACATATGCATTGCTCACTGACCCTGCATATTGTGGACATGCAACAAGTTATCATGTTGATTGGGACAGCCCTGGCAATGTGTGCCCTTTCAAGCATACATGTTTCTGCATTCCTATGGGAATATGGGTGTGTTTGCTGGGGGCAAAGCAGTCAATGGTACACATTTGCACAGACTGTGCTGATATTTGGCTTTACATTTTGGTTCTATGTAGCATAATATTGTGCCTGTCTTGGAGAATAGAGGCATATCACTAGAGACCACAGGTTAGATTGTAATGGCATACAATTGAGTTTCAGACTTCTTACCCTTCAGAACCTTACTGCAAATGCAAGGCCTGCTGTGATATCACTGTGTAAGTCTATAGGGGAGTATTCCATCATTATTGCCATTTGTGGGACTTTGCCAGACATTCCTTTATGGTTTTATATGTCTGACTTGCTGGGTGATTCTGAGGGGTGAGTATGGGATCCCCACAATGACATCCATGCATGTGATCCATGACCCCCCTTAGTTGGCCCCCACATATACTGCAGTGATATACTGCAGTAGGATTTGTCACCTTGAATAATACTGCATAGTGTGGGAAAGCCAGTATTGTGCATACATTTCCTGCGGTCCCACATAGCTGTCAGTTGTCTGCTGCTATCTCAGTAGGCCACCCCATTCCATTGCATGCATGCAGCAATACCATAGATATGTTACCAGAACATACTAATCCATTCATTTATTGTTAAGAAGACTGATTTACCTTGTGCCTGCAGCAGTTGTAAGGACGGTGCTTGAGAGCTGCCTATGTTGGATGCACACAGTACACTGCCTATACATGGTAAGTTACAGGTAATGTGATGTGTGTATCATCCATTTTACTGTGTGTGCGAGTCAGAGAGGGGTGTCAGTCCCTGGGTTCTTACAAGTGTCAGTGTGTGTGCTATGCTTTGCCAAGGCCTGGGCATACTGGGCATGCCTCCGTCTGCCTACAGGAGCAGGATCAGGGGTTTCCTCCTCTGAGTCTCTCTGTGCCTGTGGGGACCTTGGCAATGGTGGGGGGCTGTGTGGCCTTTCCCCGTGCTGTTCCTACTGCAGCTGCTTCCACAGGATTATATTGTGCAGCATGGCACATGCTATAAACATGTGTGCACATGTGGCTGGAGAGTACTGCAAGGCTCCACCAGATATGTCAAGACCCTGGAATCGTGACGTGAGCATCCCAAACACATGCTCTGTAATGATCCTGGTTTGTGCATGTGCCTCATTATGGCATTCTTGAGAGTGTGTGTGTGTGTGTGTGTGTGTGTGTGTGTGTGTGTGTGTGTGTGTGTGTGTGTGTGCATTTCTGATGGCTGTCATCATCCATGGCGCCAGTTTATAGCCAGCATCCCCCACCAGATGGCCATACAGGATGTCCCCACTGGCAAATGCCTGGTAGAGCTGTGACGAATGCCAGATGTGAGAGTCGTGATAGCTTCCAGGGCTGCCAGCACACACATTCATGATAATGCCCTGGGCATTGCACATGACCTGGCAGTTGATGGAGGGGAAGTCCTTGCAGTTTATGTAGACCCTACCTTGTTCACCAGGTGGTGCTTTGATATGGATGTGCATGCAGTCTATTGCACCCAGTACCTCCGGGTATTCTGCTACATGGTGGAAGAGATGCATATTGCTGGTCCTCTCCTCACAGGTGTTGGGGAATTAATGTGCTCACCTGCATGTGGTACCATGGCATCCAGGAAATGGTGGAGTACTCTGGATGCAGATGCCTGAGAGACCGCCATCATGACCCAGTAGGTCTTTGGAAAGTATCTGTAGCTAGTATTCTTAAGGCTACATATACCTTGGTATCCATTGTGATGGGTTCCCCTCTGTTGGTTCTGGGTCTGAATTGAGGCTGGCACAGCTGGATGATTTGCTGAGGTATGTCTGTGTCCACCCTGTAGCACTATACTATCTCCAGATCATGTAGCCCCTAGTAAATTACCCTGGGTCTGAACACTTTTCTCCTCCTCCTCAGTCTGGGGCAGTTGTCAGCATTATCCTCCTCACCACCCTCAGCCTCTAGCACATACTGATGGATCAAAGCAATGGCAGCCCCTAACATTTTTTCAGTTAAGATTCCCCCACATGTGTACACCAATGGTGCAAGGTTTGTGGGAAAACCAGACTGAAAGGTGTTTGCAGAGTTTATACTGTTGTGCTGCAGATGCTGCCTGTATGATTGGCTAGCTATGATACATTCCACCTGCTTGCTATTTTATTTGTACTTGATTGCATTTATTCTGCTATTTACCTTTTTTCCCTTTCCATTTCCACACCTTTTCTTTTAAGCCCCGGGGCGAGCCTTGCAAACCCGTTGCCCAAATGTAAACAGTCCTGCTATTTCCATTTTTTTTTGTTAGATCTGGTGTGCACCATGCAAACCCATTTAGCTAAGGTAAACAATGAGAAACAACCCTCCCTGGACGCAAACACGCTCTTCATTTCATGAAATACATCAATACAGCCTCAGATACACCCCTTGCTTAGTATATAGCCTCAGATACGCCCTCTTGCTTAGCTGTGCTTAGCCAAGTTCAAATGTGAGCCGTGGAGCTCCAATGTGCTTACACCAAGCATGACACACCCCCTTTTCATTTCAGCTGCTTCTCCTGCTTACACCACTGCCTTACAGCTCCTACATGGTTAGGTGCAGTTTGGCACTTGTCTTCTTTTTATGATTCAGTACATTTCCCTCATTAGCACACCCCACTGCCTTAGTCCCTAGTTACAGCACTACACCAGAGCCTTTCCCCTTAGCAACCACTGTTCCCTGCTGTTGTTTTGATTCTACACGCCATAGACTATAATGAAAAAATGCAGATTTCACTTAAAATTGCCTTTTCACATTTTTTTTCTTTATTTTTGGCACGATCCTGTTTGCTCACCGCTGCCCTATGCTTAAACAGCTGAGATTGGCCAAAAAAAATAAACTTTGAATTTTATAATTTTGCAACACATTTCCATGCCAATGGCTATATATTTGGCCATCGGCATGCCTAAGGATTAGAATACATGTTTCACTTTGAGCTGTCATGCCTCTGTTTTGATTTTTGCAGAAATGTATTCGGCTAGTAGCCGAATACATTTCTGCAAGCTACTATTCTGCCACAGATGCCTGCCTGTTTACTGGATCACTAATTGACCTCATTTGCATGGTTTTCACCAAAAAATGAGTCAATTAGCATAGTCCAGTCATGTCCGTGGCAGAATAGTGTTGGCAGGCTCGTGCACATCCCCAGGCTTGTTTACTGGATTGCTCAGCGGCCATATTATGTTCAGGAGCGGTTACACTATTCCTGCACAGAAAAAAAGCATTAATGAATCATGGGCAAGTTCTTTAAGTTGATTTTTTGCACTTTCATAATATTTGTAAGAGTGCTGATGCTATATTTTTGAGTTATTTAGTGTATTTTTCTACTGTTTATCACTGTAAAGGACCCTGCTTTTTACTGTCCTTGCTGCTGCTTTCCCTTTATTGAAGTTATTTTAAAAATGTGTTTTTAGGTAGTTGTTTGATTGTCCTGTTTGACTTTATTGTGGGATAACTGTACTGTGTTTTTTACATAAGATGACCTGAGGCTGCTTTAGTAGTGGGAGTAGAAGGTGGCCTGGTCTGTCTGAGCTGGGGATCACATATTAATTCTTTAAGTGGGACTGTTTGATTGGTAAGAGTAATATTTGCTTTTTGTCCATTTTCTCCATCTCTATAAATTCAGTGTAATTGTATGTTTCTTGGCTTGTTTCCACAGATCTCACAACCAATTGCCTTGTATCTATTGCAATCCTAGTAAAGGTAAGTACTTTAAGTTGATATTTTGCACTTTTATAAGATATTTAAGAATAATTCTGCTATATGTTTGAACTATTTATTGTATTTTCCTGCCCTTTATCACTGTAAAGGGCTCTGTTTTTCACTGACCTTGTTGCTGTTTTCTCTGAATTGCAGTCATTTTGAAAGCATGTGTTTCTAGCTAATGTGTCTGATTGTCCTGTTTGAATGTATTTTGAGCCAAGTGTAGTGGGGTTTTACATTAAGAAGGGATGGGGCTGCTTTTGCAGTTAAAACTAGGAATAGTAACACTCAAAAATATTAAAACTCCTCAATAAACTAACTAGATAACTAAGAGGGCTAATTGAGTCCAAGAAAGATATTTTTTAGTTAAAGATAGCTTCACAGGGCAAGAACAGCCATAAGGCCTTCTTTAGTTATGTCAGAAGCCTCAAAAGCAGCACACAACAGTGTGCCAAATTGGTTGTAAATAGTGCCATGTTTATAGAGCTGGGAGATTTGGCAAATCTACTGACTGACAAATTCAGCTCCAACTTTACCCCCCACTCACCCGCAGTCACCTCCTAGTGACTACCATCTAACATAACTCCTCAACTATCAATGGGGGGCAAGTCCTAGCTGCACTCTTTAAGGCCAAGAATATAGCTCTGATGAGTCCTAGTAATGTCCCAGAATGCATCCTAAATAGCTTGAAATAAAATATGACCTATCAGGGCCACTTGAATCAGTATTTATCCAAAGCCTCTGAACAGACTTTGTGCCATGCGAAAGGAGGACTGCAACAGTCATCTCTCTGCACAAAGACAGGTCATCCACAGAGCCAGGGAACTACAGACCCATTAGTCTGCCTGTTTACATATGCAAAGCCATGGAAAGAATTATCATGGAAATAAATAATAATGACATAGGAAACCTTCAGACACTGGACCCCGACCAGTTTGGATTCATCAAATGTCAGTCATGCCTACTAAACCCATTAGACTTTTTTTGAGAAGGTCACCAAGAAAATGGATGAAGGCAAAATTGTTTGCTCTGCCTACCTTGGCCTGCTTAAGGCATTTGCTACAATACTCCACTTGGGAATTTTAAACAAACTTACAGAAAGTTAGGCTTGGAGGGATCACCTCCACAAAGAGTCCCGTCACTAGTGCAGTCCCACAGGGCTCTGTCCTTGGTCATCTCATCTTTGGCATCTGTTTCTTGGAAGTCAAAGCCAACATCAAATGCTGTTGGCTGACCAAGTTTGCAGATGATTGCAAACTAAGGGTAGTCATAGAATCCCCCCAAGTTACTAACATCTTATGGGAAGTTCTAATGAAAACAAATGACTGTGTCAAATTCATGGCTTAAAACTCAATAGCAAGACATGCATAATGGTACCTTTTGGGAAACTGGCTACCATGAGAAACTACCTCATTGAAAAAACACCCCTAAGAGTAGACCCAGAAGTAGAGATTTAGGAACACATGTAGATAATAACCTGATCTTCAACCAACATGTGTCTAAGGTAGCAAGAAGACATTCTATATCACTCAGCTTATAAGTAAAGGCATGGCATCTAGGTCCAGGGAGGTCATCATACCACTGCATCTGACCCTTATCAGACTCATCACTGAGTATAATGTCCCCTTCAGTATGTACCTGAGCAGGCGCATACAACAACTGGAATGTCCACAGAGGTTCCTCAAAAAACGAATACAGTGTGTAAACACAATGCTCTATACATATCACCTCAAAGCTCCATTTCTATACTCCTACAGACTACTGAAAGGTGATATATGCATGAAATACAAGGCACCCTAGGATCCCACTCTGATGGAACTTTTGCATATCTGCAGAATGAACAGCATCAAAACTACTAAATCTAAGGACTTGAAAAGGACATGTTTGAGGGACAGGTATGTATCTCAGAGAATATCCATTTTTGGAATATACATTCTATCTATGTGAAGCAGAGGCCTTCCCTAATCCTATTCAAGCATAACCTGGACCAGTGGATGGGAAATTGAAAATTCACCCCAGGTCTGGCACCTATGTCTCTAATGGACAGAAGCAACCATTAAATCATGTGCCAGCTCACATATACCCTTTAGAATAGCCTCTAAAGCACAATAATGCATGGGATACATTTGGTTTGCATGGCTAGGCTAGTAAATGCCCTAGTGGTTGTTCACCTAGTATACACTTATGAACCCATGAACTGTAACATGCTATATAAATTACGCCAAATAGTGCAGTTGGAGAAGATGACCAACCACTATAAGCACTGTGTGATCGTTTCACTGCTCTTCTTTATGTATTAAATGGGGTATATCTATATCTGTTCCACATATTCACACTTACTACTGAACCTTGCTTAATTTATTTTCCAGTTTCATCACTTCATGCTCCACTATTTTTCCTTGTCTTCATCTTTCCTCAATTATTCTCCATCTACATCCTTCTTTCCATCTATCTAGTTATCCATGCATCCCAACAGATGCTATTCTTGTTCCTCAAAAGAGTGCATTCTCATTGTTAACCTGCACCAGTATAAACTGGAGCCATTTTGTTCTCACAGATTATCTCCAGTCTCATATATTCCATCTACATGTGTGCATTATTCTTGTGATGCACTCAGACTATTAAAAATGCATGGTCAGAAATATTTTCTTCCCCAACTACATGTCCTATATTTATTTTAGTTTTCTTTAAAGATATAATCTGTTGCATTAGCTTGCTGTTCCACGCCCATAGTAAAAGTGCAGCCAGCTGTCCCTTCCCCCATTTTGACCCTGAAAACTTTTCTAAATTGGTAGGCTTTTCCTACCATTAATATAGTGCTGTTATCTCCCATACACAAGGTGACCAACAGTCCCAGTTTTTCCAGGACAGTCCCAGTTTGGAAGTCTCTGTCCCAGAATCCCAAACATTGTCTTTGGGACACAGAAATGTCCCAGTTTAGACAGCTCAGTCTGAATGGTGACCTGGCTTTGCAAGGTGGCCAGTCCCCCTGTTTTCCCATCCAGATCAGCTCTTGGGACTTTGTGATTTTTCGGGGATGCCATTGGGTATGGGGTAAGGTCAGATGCCTTCACCCTGGCAGGAGCCTTCCAGGCCCTGCTGCCATCTGTCAGTCACTTCCTCAAGGATTTCTGTCATGGGAGGCTTTGCCTGACTCCATTCACCCAGGCAGCAGCTCTCCAGGCCCCACACCCATCTTTCCAGACCTTCCTTACAGACTTTTGTCAGGGCAGACCCCTACAGGCCTCCACTTTGACCTGGCCAAGAGACCTTCTCTGGCCATGGCCCCCCATGTCGGGGGACTCCGCCACCTCCATGTCTCCTGCTGGCTGCCAAATTGTGCTGGATCGCTCATGCCCTAGGACCATCTCAGAGGAGCTTTCCTCCAATCCCATCTGCCCCTCCGGAACTCCCCTTGGCTGTTGAGGGACAGATCCACTCTCATGAAGGCTTTAGAGTCCCCCTGCATTCCCATCCATAGCTGCTCTGGGGACTTTGAGATTTTTGAAGGATGCAGTCAGCTATCAGGTTAAGATGGATACCTTTGCCCTAGCAGGAGCTCTCCAGGCCCCTCTGCCATCTACCCCGGTGCTTCCTGAATGACTTCCAACATGGGGAGCTCTGCCTCATCCCACTCACACAGGCAGGAGCTCTCCAGGCCCACCACTATCCACCAGTCGCTCTCTTAAGGACTTTCATCATGGGGAGCTGTGCCTGACCCCACTCACCCAGGCAGGAGCTCTCCAGGCCTTTCTACTGTCCACCCCAGTGCTCCCTTAAGGACTTCTGTTGTAGTGAGCTCTGCCTGACCCCCCTTACCAAGGCATAAGCTCACCCAGCCCTGCCACTATCTGCCTGTGCCCCCCTTCCAGATGTCCATCCCAGAGGAGGCATGGCCTGTATGCTCTCACCCAGTTGGGAGCTGTCCTGCCCAATCACTTTCCACCTCTCTCTCCCTTCCAGACTTCTATCAGGATGGACACCCTTGGGCTTCCACTTCTACGCAGGAGAGAGAGCTGTTTTCCAGGGTTACATATCTCCTGACTGCTGCCAAATTATGCAGTGTCATGTGTGCTCTTGGAGCCTCTCAAGGCCTCTTCCCAGCCTCACGGAACTCTTCTGGGTCTCAAAGCCTTAGACAGTCCCTCATCCAGACTTCCGTGACACTGGTTCTCCCCCACTGCCATGTAACTAGGGCTTTCAAGCTCATAGGGGAGATGGCCCTGGGTCCCCCCATCTCTGCATGTTTTGCGGCACACATCATTCTCTCTCCCCCACTGTGCCATCCATCGCTTTGAGCCTCCTGGCATGTGGCCTCTTGCCTCCTGGGTGGTGCTGTTCACAGAGTGGCATCCCTACAGTACTGGGTAAAGAATGGGAGGCAAACCTGCTGGCTACAGTACAAGATGACATGGTGGCCCTATCTCCAGTCCCATGGGGGCAGAGAGAATGGGATTGCAGACCTGCCTTCCCAGAGTGGCCCTCAAGTGTTCTAGTTTAGGTCATGTAATAAAATGGTTACCTTGCCCATACAGCCTATCTTCCCATCCTTCAAAGTGGCACTGAAATCCTCTCCTATGATAAATATCTCCAATGTCTTTCACTTTTTAGAGATTCAAACCAACCTTTCTAGATGCTAAACAGGAAGGAAAGCAGTCAAGTAAACCGCATCCCCAAACAGTTTTAAAACATAGATTTTACTAATAAACCAACTAATTCTTTAAAATGTGCAAAACTTTGTAAAAAATAAATAAGCTCTTTTGTCCTGTTTACCCTTAAGACTTCATCAGATAATTAGGAAACAGTGTACACCATCTTAAATAACTTCTCTAAGCCGCATGCCCTACCTTAAAGCCTCTGAAAGAGCTCACATCAAATACACACAACCAGATAAACTATAAAAAGCCTGATTGTTGAAAGTCAAAGCTTGTTAAATAATAAATGCAATCAACTACTCTCCATTAAAATACCCTTCTGGACTACTAAAAATACAGTACATTCATGTGAAATCTGTGAAAACTGTAAAAGAAACTGATTAGTAGCCCAAATAAATAGATAAAATTCCTTTTAATTTTTAGGTAAACTAGTATTCCCAGGCAGTCTTCCATCCAAGTACTAAACAGGCCTGACCCTGCTTAGCTTCCAAGCTCAGACACTGTTGGGCACATACAGGGTGGTATGGCCATAGGTAATATTACGTAACACCATGGCTGATTATATAAAACTGTAACAAACAAATTTACCTACTAAATAACATAACAATAGGTTTCGCCATCATTACCCTTCTAAGTTAAAATAATGTTTGAATTAAACCATAATCAACCCATTTACCTACCCGAACAGTACAATGGAGAAATAAAACATCTAAAAAGTGCCAGGGTCTATCAGGTACCTCCTAACAGCTCAATAAAATTAGGTCTACTTATAGATGGAATAACACACAAACTGCGCCCCCTAACAATGAGGTATTAATTATCTTTGAAGTGCTTTTTTCTTCAATAAACATGTAATATTACAATTATTGTTCAAACCTCAGGGTTTAAAAAAATAAAAATAAAAAACAGTTGCCAATACAGCTCCCTTATTTCCAGCTGTAGAGACCAAGCACCCCCCCCCCCCATTTTGATGGACATGCTTGTTCTGTGATAACAAATTTAAAATCATGTTCTGGATATAATGTCAGATGTTTTGCAGAATGTTACCATTGTTCCCTTTCTTCGTATCATATAAATGATTCACACTTTAAGTGCATGCTACATTTTCCCTATGTAGAAAGATTTACATACTTGACAGAGGGCAACATAAACAACCCCTTGGGTTTTATAATTAAATTCGCTCTTGATGCTAAAATTCCTTTCACCAATAACACATTTGGCTCCTGCGTCGATCCATTTACAATAGTGGCATTGCCCACATTTCTTCATGCCATTCCTCTTACCATCATGTACTTTTATATGTCTTTCAAGGAAATTCATAAAACCCTTCCTATATACAACCATAGGTTGTTCACCCATGTTAGTGTGCACGTCCACATCCTCCTTCATAATAATCTGATTTTTATTTAACACCCACCTAATAATTTCACAAACCAAGCTAAAGCTCATAATAAAGGAGCTCTGATAAGGGCAGGGGCTAACTTCTCCTACCATCTTGTCCCTAATATTTACCTGATGTTGCAATGATAAAATGAGACTAAAAATCTTCTTCCTCCTTTTCTCAATTACTTCTTTCATTAATACTTCAATCATACCCTTAGGGTAACCCCTGTTCAAAAGCATCCCTTTCATAAGGTTACATTCATTAAAAAAGTCCTCATCCTCAGTAACTACCCTAGCTGATCTCACATACTTGCCCCTTCACAATAACCCTCTTTTGATGTTTTGATTGCATACTAGAATAGTGGAGAACAGTGTTAGAAAAGGTGGGCTTACGGTATACCTTAGACCTATATGTCCTTTTTAAAAAGTCTCTCAAAAAGCATGTCCAAATAAGGCATTCTATCCTTTTTGAACTGTGCAATAAATGCTAAAAATTCAGCAGATTGATTAATGTATAGCATAAAATCATTACGTCTTTCCCTGGTGTCCTTCCATCTGTAAAACAAACTGTCCAGGTATCTGCTATAAAATCTAACCTACACTTTAAAGCACCATTTAAAAGAAATTCCCTCTCCCATTTTACCATTACAATATTGGCAAATAATGAACAAACATTGGGTCCCATAGCCACCCTATTTAATTGCAAGTACATTTTCCCTTCAATAGAGATAAAATTATTTTTCAAAATAATCCATAGTAGTTCCTCTTACTGGTTAATTTTACTTTGCTCAATGTTCTTTTCTTGTAAAAATATTACAAGACCATTCAATACCCTGATGGTGTGGAATTATGGAGTAAAAGTCTTTCACATCTACCATAACCAAAAGGTCATTGTCCCCAAATTAAGTTCATAGGATGATACTAGGCTATTGGCCTGGAGGTCCTTATAAACCTAGCCAAGAATTTTGCCCATGTTCCCACAAAGTCAGCACCTGTTTCCCCTTGTCCAGCATCCAGTTGTCCAGGTTCCTCTTAGAGAGCTAGTGAGGTACTCTGCTTAACATGGAGAGGGAGTATATTCCACAGATGGGGGAGTCTCTGGGACACAAATCTATCCCACCAACAAGTTCTAGTAATGTTACAGACCAGGTTTAGACCTTGTGTGTGGGTTGCCTGAGTGGATTTTGACTTATGGGTATGCAGCAACTCCATCAAGGCTGGGTCTGAGATGGCCTTGTATGCCAGACACAGGTCACCACTGAGTAGTCTGTACGAGACTACTCAGAGGTGAGTAGTCTGTATGAGACTGAGTAGACGGGCAGGGCTTTTATCCTATCTGTATAGGACAAGTGTTTGAGACCCTGGATTTTCCTGGTCAGGAACCTCTGTGGTCTCTCCAGCTGCTGCACGTGCATGGCAAGGTACATGCCGAAGGGGGAATTGTACTTGATAATGGGTCTGATAAGGGAGGAGTACAGGAATGTTATGACTTCCTTGTTCCTGTATGAAATACCCTTACTTATGAGGTGGACCATGTAGTAAGCCTTCCGTACAATGGAGGCAATGTGGTAGTCAAAAGTCAGGTTGCTATCAACCTGCGTGCCCAAGTCCCGCATGACTGCTTCCATGCTTAGTACATCGATATTAATGTGATAATTAGTGGGGATGCCATTTTCCCCAAAGGGGATAATGATGCATTTCTTGGCATTCAGTTTGAGGCTATGCTCCTGGCACCAGTCATTAGTTTGGGTAAGGCCCTCTTAGAGGATGTTCACATCAGTAGGGGAATTTAAGACAGCACCCAGCTTGCAGTCATCTGCAAACTTGATCACAGACCACTGGTTTTGGCTTGCACCTCAGAAAAGTACATCCCAAACAGTACAGGCCCCAAGACCAAACCTTGGGGTATACCAGTCATTATGAGTCTACTACTTGAGGTGGCTTCTCCTGTTTTGACTGAGTGGGTTCTATCAGTGAGCCAGTTAGCTACCCACTGGTAACATATGGGTTGATGCCTCTCTGGGAGAATTTATTTATTATGCCCAAGTGGAGAATAGTGTAGAAGACTTTGGCTAAGTCAAGGCAGGTGGTGTGCACCATCTTCCCCTCGTCCATAGCTTTGATGACTGTTTCAAAGACGTTGACCAAGTTTAATAGGCATGATCTCACTTTGACAAAACCAAACTGTGTGGGGTTAAGTGTTTGGAGGTTGCCAATGTCCTTGTTTATAAGGTCCATGCTAATGCATTCCATGGCCTTGCAGATCAGGCTAGTTAGGCTGATGGGCCTATAATTGCCTGGGTCAGTGGATGTTCCATCTTTGTGTGGAGGGATGACAGTGGCTGTCCTCATTCAGCTAAGATGAAGACAATGCTCAGGCTTTGGTCGAATAGGGTGCCTAATGGAGCTGAACGCTCATACCTGAGTTCATGTAGGATACAGCCAGGGATGTTGTCGGGTCCCATGGAGACTATATTTTTTGCCTTTGAGAGGGCATTAAAGTCCTGCTCCCTGGTGATGAGGGAAGCTGGGCAGGTGCTGGGGATGTCCTGGTATACTGATGGGGGGACAGCGGGGTGATGTTTTTACTGAACCTGTCTGCTAGTAGGTTGGCTATATTTATGGTGTTTGTGTATGTGGTGTTCTTGACCACCAGTTCAGAGTAGATTTGGGTGTTACCTTTGAGATTGTGAATGTATGTAAAGAAGGCCTTGTGATTGTCCTTAGTGGATGTGGCTAATTTGGACTCGGTTAGCCTTAGAGGATTTCACCAGTGACCTTATTTGCTTGTTCAGACAAAGAAGAGATTGCTTCCAACTTGACACCTGCTCCTTCTTGGTCCTGGACAGCAATTTTTTCCTTTTATTATAGAGTTAGTTTATTGCTACTGCCCATCAGATAGGTTTACCCTTCCTTGAGGAAGATGATTTGGTCCTGTCAGGTCTGGCTGAGTCCATACGGCTATGTAGATGCTCATATAGTTTTTTGGTGTAGGCTTGGACATTAGTGCTAGTTCCAATTGAAGGGAATGGTGGCTGTGAAGCTGCCTTTACCTGCTCTCAGGAGATTGTAGTCAGCTTTGGAAAAGTTTTTTGTTTGATCCTGACAATGGGGGGGGGGGGGGGGTCAGGGAAGATGGTGACTTCAAATGTGATCGCTTTATGGTTGGGTTTTACCAAGGAGGATGACACTGTAGGAGTGCTAGCGTGGCTACTCATGTTGTTTAGTACCAGGTCTAGGATATTTTCACCTCTCATAGGGTTGTCAACCAGCTGATCCAATGCATTGGCATTGACGAAGTCAAGGAATCTCTGGGCATTCATGTTTGGGCTAGAATAGGTCTATGGTTGGTTAGTTAATTTTATGGTTCATCTTATGGTTAATTCTTATGGTTTATCTTTTCTAGAAAATCCCAACTGTTCTTACACACCTGTTTTTCTTCATTTAAAAGATGTTTTAACTTTTGGTCCACGGATTTTGCACATGCACTGGTAAGGGACCCCCTTCCATCCACAATTGGTCTCATAGGTGGATCTGTAATACTTTTATAAATTTTGGGGATCCCAAAAACAGGTGAGATAATAGGGGAAGGCATAGAAATATAGATAGTTTCATCAATAGTAATACTTCCTACAATAAACATATAATTTAATAACCCTTTAACTTTCCTATGGGCCAAATTCAACTTATTAATGCTGGCTAAAGTATAGGTGTCAGACCTTAAAATCACTTCCATCCTCCTAATATATTCTTTTTTCTCCATAATTACCATACCACACCCTTTATCTGGTTTCATTAAATGGGGTGTCTATGGGCTCCAGTGTTGGTTTATTATTTGCCAACATTATAATGGTCAAAAAGGAGATGGAGTTTCTTTTAAATACTGCCTTTAAAGGGTCGGTTAGATTTTATAACAGGTACCTGGATGATTTGTTCTTGATATAGAAGGACACCAAGGAAAGACAATGATTTTATACTATACATTAATTAATCTATTGTTTCCAGTGCCCAATATTTTGAGTTTTAGCCATCTGTATTATTTAGGGACAAGTTCCTAGAAACCTGTTCTAGTGGGTGCTCAACTATCTTGTTCAGTGTTACTTCTTAGTGACTGTTCTGCATTTATGTCCAAGAGCTATTGTGCTCACTGCCTAGTGACTGTTCTGTGGTGTGTGTAAGTATCCTATGCTGTGAAAATTACTACAGATTAGCTGTATAAGGTTAGCAGTTCTATCCTAAAGATTGGTGATAGCACTATGGTAACTAAAGGTCTGAAGAAGTTTATATATTTTATAAGCGAAAGCGCTAACTTTATATTTATTTCTGTGTCCAGAGTGGTATTTTCTCCTTACATATTTCATTCAGTTTTTGTTTTGCACTCGTTTGACTATGGTAACTAAATCTTGTTATTGTGTTAAGAGCTCTGTATCTTTGACTCGATAATTTAGCGTTACCATATTAGCATTCAGTATTAGTGCTTAGCATACCTCTTAACCAGCAGACATTGAAAATAGGAACAAATGCACATAAAAAGAAGAAATCTATCCATCCATCCACAGCCCCTTTTTCCCATATGGGGCCAGGGTGTCACTTCAACAGTGACAATTATTTAAAGCCAAGATGAATATCCAACTAAAAAATCTGGACATCTAATTAGCAAAAAATGTGAATACAAATAAACATAACTCTTCCTGCTTCTAGTAGGATTGTGGAATACTTCTCAGAAGCACATTTAAAAAAACAGGGAGTGACAAAAATGGTGGAAAAGTATCAGCAAAGTATCAAAGAGATAATTTAAAATACAATTGTATTACAAAATTCTATCACATAAGGCCATTTATTTTTGCTTTTGAAAAAAAAGGCAATGTAAGTGTTGTGTTTTCTTTCTTTATTGTTGTCAGTGGTATGTTGGTCATGGAGTGTGGTTTTCTGTGCACTAGACTGCTGTAAAAATCACATGTGATGAGGATCATAAAATTGTGTGAAAGGCCTATCAAGCCTGAAATTTGGGACATACTCCCAAAACAGGGACATTCTGTGCACGGTACATTGGGCCTAAAAATAAGAATGTTCTTCCAAAATAGGAGAGTTGAGAAGTCCATTGTTTAGTGTTCATTCTGTTGTTTAAATTAAAGCTACTGTGTTCAGTTTGTAGCAAACAGTCAGCAGTGTATGCACGTGACCTATATGGCACTAGGAGTTGCAACACTACAAAGCACTTGTTTGAAATTATCATTTCTTTGTACAGAGTGGCCTAATTTTTCTATATCAGCTACCATCAAACCTAACTTCAGAGTATCATCCTAAATATTTCATCCATAAACTTTTACTGTCTACTACAGTAGTTTCCCTGTAACTCCAGAGAACTATAACCAGGCCCTTGTACTCCACCCACATAGGTCATAGTCATATTTGTTTGGTTTAAAGGACCTTAGGGGAGTATCTGTATTTGTCCCTCTCACTCCATTTGTAGCCAGTCTATGGTGTTCTAAGTCACTGAAGCAACTGCCGTACACTTGCCAAGTGTTTATTATTTCCACCAATTGACAGAACTAAATGTAAGACATGTAAAGATTTATGAGACATAGAGACAAACCCCTCACATCAGCACATTATCGATAAGCAGCATAACTTTGTAACATTAAATTAATTACAGCACTCCACAAGGCTCATAACTTATACAGAAGCTGTAAAGAAAAATTTGCTAAAGTTTACTAGAACACACACTAAAAGATCCCTGCCTTTAACGTATGAGACAAGACATACTCTCATTAGAATCATATCTACCAAAAATCAAAATAGTTCACTGAAGAGTCACCAGGAAAGTTAATGTAAGCCATTAAAACCTACTGTGTCTGCTTCCATACAGAATTATTTTCTAGTCATAGATGATTCTATAGTTGGATACAAAATTTGCACACACCAAACTGCACAAAAACAAAGTGATTGTAAGCTGCTTTTTATGTACCAGGATCCATGATGTCCCGAGGGCCCTAGGTTCCCTTAAACCAGACAAATATAACTATGTCCTAGTGGTGGCCCATGTCAGAACAAATGACTTGAGGTCTTCCGTCCAGCAGTACATGCAGAGAGAGGGACATAATGAACTTAGTATGTGTGTCTTTGAAACTGGAAGGATTCTGTTTTTTGGGTAGTAGCATGCCTTCACTAAGACTAATGTTCAGATCTAGCACAAGATAACTGGCATTAATAACTGGCTAAAGGGATGCAGTGTGTGCGTGTGTGTGTGTGTGTGTGTGTGTGTGTGTGTGTGTGTGTGTGTGTGTGTGTGTGTGTGTGACTGTAATAAGATAGCAGATAAGGCTTCCTGTTTCACCAAGGATGGCTTACACCTCTTATATCAGAATTCCTCCACACTACCTAAAGCCATTCCTATCCCCATTTGGCCTTTTTAGGCAGACCACCTACGGGGGCACCATAACAAACTCAAAATCAGACTGTCATCATGGTGGCACTATTCAGCTCTTGGGAGTCTAAATCAAAAGAAGTCTGAACTTGAAGCTCTCTTGGAACTTCAACACATTTATATTTGTGTAGTTACTGAGACATGCTTTCAGTATAATGACAACACTCCCACATACAAGGGTTTAGTGCTTATTATGCCCTCAGACCACTAAGTACTTGCAGGGGAGTATCTGTACTTGTCAGATACACTGTCACCTTGCATCACAATACCCATGACTTTAACATGCAGCTCCAGGTGATCCAAATCTCCCTTAATAAATCTAACCATTACATCATTACTAGCTTGAGTGTCACATTAATGTCCCTCAAAGATCATAGAAAATATTTTAGTACCACTGAGGCACTAAATATCAAGCCGAATGCCTTCTTGCTTGGGGACTTCCATTACCCAAGCACTGATGTGAACACTTAATCCTCTATAAATGGATATGACCAGTGCGTCCTAGACATTGTTAGTACTGCTGCACTGCAGATGATTGTAAAACTGCCCTACAGAGGTTATAATATATTTGGCCTGGTCATTAATAAACTATCAGCTACATGAACCCACCCTGCATTTCCTCATCCCAGTTTAAAGCTGCCCATAAATCAGTCATCATCTCTGTCATTCCTAGTGGTTCCACACCACAAACAAATCAAACTGTCTTTATGGACTTTTCCAGGATGAACCTATTTCAGCTTGTAACAGACCTGCACAAAATTGCCAACATTCATACAGAATTGGTCTTAATGGGTTGGGTCGGCTGCATTCACTTAAAAAACTGCATAGAAAAGTCACTACCCATCTGCCTTACATATAATGATAAATTCAGGACTAAACCTTTCTAGTACAACTCCTCTATTGATAAACAAATAACAAAAGAAGGAAAATAATAACCCCCCCCCCCCTACCTCAAGACTACAAACATAGCTCCTGACCTGTTAGCACAACAAATCTGGACAAAACTTAAAATAATGGGGGGACAAAGGCACAAATACAAGGACAGATGTTAAAGATTGGTCTTACAAACTTAAAAAGTTACTACAAAGACTGACTTTGTGTTAGTATGCATTTCTGATGGATATAAAGTTTGAAACTCAAATGTATGTTATTTATTTAGTGACTTTAATCCTTAGTGATTTGCCAGAAAATTAAACATTTTATAAGGAAGAGACAAAAAATATGGGGCAAAAATCTGGGCAGTTGAGAAGTCTGCACTGAAACATGACAGCAAGAAACTTAAGAGCGGTATTATAAAATGTCATGTAGAACAGGAGCTTATAATTGCTACAGATATCAAAGAAAACTGCATATCTTTCTTCTGATATTCCAAGAAATTAAGAAACAATGTCAAACAATTTGCTGAACTCATCATAATAATGATGCATATTCCAAACTCAAGGATGTATATTTCCAGCCAAAACTTAATACTTACTTTACCCCCACCTACCCATATTGCTCTCTTGGCTATGCTATACCAGAAATTTAGTTTTCCCTGAAAAAAGAGTTAGAATCTCTGTCAAAGGCTAAAAATTATACTTTCTTGGGACCTGACAACATACAAGGCTGCATTTTCATTAGTACCAAGTGTGTAATAACTGAGCCTCTGCTTAAGCTGCACAGACTCACACTACCCACAGTGTTTTGTGTCTGATGCCTGAAGAAAAGCCACTGTAACTCCTGTTCATAAGGACAGCCTCTCTATAGAGCCATAAGTCTCACTTTTTTTATATGCAAAACCATGGAATGTATCCCAGCACAAATCATTTGTCCAGACATAGACAGTTTATCTTTAGCAGAGACCAGATTTAATTTGTTTTGCACTTTAACTGCATTATTTATTTTACATTTGTTGACCAGGATTGTCCAACTGAGCTGAAGAGTCCCCCCCCCCTTTTTTTATAGTGCTTACTGTTTCAGTTTTACTTTATTTGCTGACTATTGCACTTTCAATATTTTTTTAAAGTACCCTAATATAGTAATGTTTGCCAATTGCTAAAATCTTCACTTTTTAAGATGCCTTCAAGGTAATTTTACTGTGTAATTTGTCTATTTGTATTTGCTGCTGGTACTTAATTATTGCATTCCTGCACCTTTGGCCCTGCTAAAGGGAGTCTACATTAAGAGAGATCAGACCTGCATTCCAGTGGCAGGTAGCCTGATCTGTATCCATGATGTAAATCCCTTTAGTGTGATTTAACTATTGGTCAGAGGGCCATTTTGTTTACTTTAACAGGTTTCTGTGCTGCTATAAAGTTGACGTGTTTGCACAGTTCTGGTCATTCAGCAGTGGCACCTTACACTGCCCTGTATGGTGGCAGGTATTAGAATGTTTCTTATAAAAGACAACTTCAGAAATCACCTCATGTCATGACCTAGTTGCACAAAAAGCAATTTGCTCTTGCATTGAGGAACACAGCACTAAAAGTACAAGTCACACCCTAGTAGCCAGTTATTAACCCCTCTTGTAGTATCCACAAATAAAAAAAAAACTCACAAATTACAGGACCTATAACTATGGATTTGTACTTTCTTACTATATCTGCAGCCAGCTTTGTTGATTTGGGCATCCTGAGGCAATGCACAAATTATCTCATACTTACTGACAGCCACCTAATTCTATAGCAAACTGATATGTGAGAACTGTAGTTACATGATGTCGCTGGAGACAAGGCTGTCTCTTAGCAAAACAAACAACACAACAGGCTGGCTGTAGCACACATATAACACCCATTATATAGAGCATGGGCCAGCCAAATTGAGCAACATATGCTGAAGCTCTTAGATGTAATCTTCCAAAACCTCAGTGGGCTCCCAGACATCACACAGAAAACAAGTATCCTCAGCAACCTCTACTCTGCTAAGACAACATGCACTAACACACATTATCACAAGGTGTTACAACCTCTAAACCTGTAAGGCAAACCAGCATATAACACTATATTTTAGTCATAGAAGACTCTGTTGTGAGACACACGGATGTCTCACTGACTAGGCTGAGCAAAGAGACAGTCAAGGTCAGTCACCTGTCAGGGGGCCATGATCTACCAGATCATACATGCACTCGGGTCATTGTTCCACAAGTACCAGTATGAATCCATCATAGTCCATGTGAGTGAAAATGGCCTGAGATGTACCTCCCTGGACTATATGAAAAGAGAAATGATACAGCTCCTGGACTATACATCTCATGCTGGTATGAGCCTTGCACTGGGCACCATCCTTCCTTCTCCAAGGATGATGCCACAGTACAAACAGAAGATAAGTGAATTTAATGAATGCCTGAGTTTTAGGTGTCACTCCAAGGAGGTACAATATTGTACGTGTAGGAGTATATGTTATACAGACCATGTTGTTTTGCCAGTGATGGTTTGCACCTACAAGTTCCGCCTAGGTTTTTGAGTATTGGCTAAAACTTTGTCCACCCCATAGTGTATTTTTTAGACAGTGCCAGCATCATCAATCTACCAACATAGCTAAACTGACTCAGAATAATCTAAAGGTGTTACTGCTTAGTGCCAGAAGTCTAACTAGGAAAATCCTCTCCCCAAAAACTCTCTTTATTCTGCAGAATATAAACATCTGAGCAATTACCAAGATTTGGTTTAAGGCCACAAAGGGCACTCTGGCATTGCCAGGCTTTACTGCTTTCCACACATTCAGAGCAGCTGTGGCACAGGTAGAACCTTAAGGTGGATGAGTTTCAACTAACATCAATCCATCAATCATGAACACACCTCAAGGCTGGTCAAACAGTATGACACACCTGATCTTTTCCAAGTCCAACTTACAGAATGTAAAGTTTCATACCATATCCTTGCAAGTTGAAGGTCTCCTTCCATGACCAAAACAACCCATACCACATGCAGGAATGTACAAGTGACTCACCCCATTCACCCCAACACAATATCCATCGGTGACTTTAACTACTAAATTCAAAAAAACTACCCCAGTATTAACTGGGAATCATAAACAACCTAAAGCATGCATGCCCAGATATTTCTGGACTTTGTTAACACAAACACACTTGAAGAGCTAGTCTCTGCACACACTGACTATGCAAATATCCTTTACCTGGCCCTCACAAACATGGGGGGAAGATGCACTTTCCTTTGTGTAAAGTCCTCATTGGTCAATCTGGACCACAAAGGTGTCTCCTTTGAAATAAATATTAAGCCTGGGACCCCAGGTAACCCCCCCAAACATTTAAAAAAATATTTCAAGGCTAACTATATCCTACCAAGCTACAGTCTAGCAAAATTCCAAGCCTCCACAAACTCTAAGAACATAGCTGTCTGTATGATATTGTTCATAGAAATCCCATATAATATAATCATGCAAATAGTTGCATTGAAACAGCTGTACCTACCCAAAATAACACTAACCCCCCAAAAAAAACAATCACCCTGGTGGAATCCTAGTATAAATAGGTTGTATAACAAAAAAGAAACTCCTATACCTTTACTTATTTTCCTAATTATTGTCTTTGTTTCTTCAGTCCAGACTGTCCTGTTTTCCTGTAGATGACTGTAGTTAATGGAAAAATTCCTCTGAAGTGGCTTATGGGTTGGGGGTCAGTAAGAGCACATGGTTCATGCCTCATAGTTACTGAGCATACAAAACTGACAACATTTCCTCCAGATGAGTTAAACAGAAGTGCCATGTGTTCCATGCCTCGTGAACATTCTTGAAGAACAGCATTATTTGTCTTCCTTGCTGTTTCTGTAAACACAACTGCTGTGATGGCATCAGCAAAGTGTGCTTTGTAAATTAGTGCTGCCCCATTTTGTCTTAACATAGTGTTTAATCTGTCAGCCCATCTGATGCATTAAGTGCTGAAAATAGATGCTTATAAATTGGCAAATGACATTTTGCTTTACTAGAACTGTACTCTAAGTAAATGGCTTTCCCACTGCCACAGTTAATGCTCAGATCTAGAGACTATGCATACCATTTTTTGAGTCTGTAACTCTTGCACTGTCACTATTAATCAGACAGCATAAATATCTATTTGTCCAGAAAAGTATTTAAAGACTGGTAATTAAGATTACTAGGGGAATGAACTGGCAGGTGTCTTATGCATACTTTCACAAATATTAAGTCTCCATGAATATTATGAGTTAGCAAAATGCATGTAGACACTAAAGACAGAAGGCCAGTAAACTAGATGCTATATCTTATGTACAGCTATCTCAAATACATTAGCGGAAATGCCATCAGTTTTTGTAATTTAATACTACTGTCCTTATATGCTGCAGAGTTGCATGAAACACTACTACAGTAGCATTCAGGAGAATGCAACTAAATAAGTTTTGCTGTAAATGGTACAATAAATTAGTAGGGATTAAATCTCAAGACAAGCACAAATATTAAATAGTATTAATGTTTTGTATAACACATGGATGCATTATGATGTGACATAAAATATTTTACTAAAAAGATATAACAAATTACCAGAAACTAAACCCAAGGATAAGAATAAATATGTAATTGCATAATTACTTTTGGTATAAAACCCAGATATATTACACTGGAATTATTTTTTTCTGATGTAATGTTTTTACATGTAGCTGGACATTAATCTGGATAGGAATCAGTGCCTTACAAAAAGGTACTTTACACTACTGCACTGGTAATGAGCTAGGATCAGTTCAGATGGGGCTGTGGGGGACTGGTGCCTAGCAGCAAGTAATGAGTGGAATATGGGATGTGGCTGGGTTTGGTGCAGTGCAACAGGGCAGAAGTAACTTTAATTCACATTCCCCATATTTGTCCTGTACATGATGAAAATATGGTGTTTAACCCTATTATCATACACTTATTCCAAAACATACACTGTCGTATATTATGTAATAATAAAATGAAGGGGTTATTAATACAGCTTGCAAAGGGACTTAACGTCTCTTGGGCTGTGAGAAAAATGAAGTGTTCTTAATGATAAATGTATACTTTATATTTAGTAGGTTGCGTGTGCATTTGTTTGTGTGGGTTTATATTTATGTTTATGTTTATATTTATAAACGAGGCAAAAAAATCAATTATGCTAGACAAACAAAACAACTATTTCAATTTACAGCAAAAGCACCAAAATTAACCACAAAAAGTCTGGTCAGGCCTTAATAAACTGCTTCACCCAGGTAAATCCTCAACCCCCACCCCCTCAACTACCTTACCCCCTAAATGTGTTGCAAAGACCTTTAATACTTTCTTTACAGAAACAGTGCAGTCCCTAGCTAATAATGTATCTCCCAACACCTCTAATACTACCACACCCACTCAGGAAAATATACTTCTCTTCAATTTTGATCCTATCCCCACAGACTATATTAAGTCCCTGCTTAAGAAACTAAAACCCACCACCCTGGCAGCAGACCTACTTCCTGCAGAATTTCTACAAAAGGCCGCTAATGAAATAGCATACCATATCTCCGTCTTAATTAATCATACTATCCACTAATCCTATGTCCCCTCCATCTGGAAAACCTCCCACATTACTCCACTTCACAAATGGGGAAACTCTCTAACTATAGACCTATAGCCATCCTATCTCCCTTAGCCAAAATAATGGAAAAATGTATACATAAGCAAATTCAAACTCACCTTATTCAGAATACTCTCCTAGCCCCATCCCAGTACGGATTTAGACCTGTCCATAGTACAACAACAGCCCTTCTCTCCTTTTCTCGCACAATAAATCAAAACCATAATCACAACAAGCTCTCCTCAGCTCTCTTTCTCGATCTATCCAAAACATTCGACATGGTGAATCACCACCTACTCCTAGACACACTAAAATCACTTTGCCTGGACAACCTAGTAATCAACTGGTTCCACTCTTACCTGCATGGCAGACAACAAGCTGTACTATGGAAATACAATCTATCCCCCCTTCTAGCTGTCACCCTTGGTGTCCCCTAAGGATCTATACTGGGCCCTCTCCTTTTCTCCGTATTCATTAATGACCTAACCAAAGTTATCCCAGATGCAACATGTATTCAGTATGCAGATGACTCCATGCTTATCTGCTCTGCCACCACCACCAGAGAACTATAATCCCTATCCCAAATCACCTTCGCCAAAGTAGAGGACTGGCTCAATAGTCACCATCTCCTATTGAACCCAAATAAAGCCAAACTATTACTTTTCTCCCCTACCCATAAGCTCACCAATTATTGTGATCTCATCTAACAATGGCACCATAATCTCTCCAGAACCTTGCACAAAACCTCTTGGTGCAATCATTGATAATAATCTGAAGTATGATGCTCATATAGACAAAACCATCAAAACAGTTAACAAAAAACTAGGCTCCTTGTATAGGATTAAACAATTCCTGACCCCATCTGTCAGAACTGCCATAGCTCAGACACATCTCCTATTGACCATTCTCTATGCCTCACCCATCTTCGTAAACCTAAGCAAGTCTAACCTAAACAAATTTACTACCTGCTATAACAATATAGCTAGATTCACCACAGGTTCAGCCTACAGAACCTATCACTGTCAGAATCTTCACACATTAGACTGGTTAGAACTACCCAATCAACTCCAGTATAACCAACTCATAGTTATTCATAAAATCCTCTACCAACCTAACAGTACACCCATTCTGACTAATATTATCACCCCCTACAGCAACCTAGCATCCCTCTGCTCATCCAACAGAATGCTAGTACAATCTGCCAAAGCCAAAAACTCAGCTGGAGAATCATTATTCTCCAACTCTGCTGGCAAAAAATGGAACTCACTCCCCGCATATCTTACCACTACATCCTCCTTACCCCAATTCAAAATATCCGTAAAAAAACACCTAAACAGGCATTGGCTATGTCCATGACTAAACCCAGACTAACCAAAAAAAAATAAAAACACAGCTCACATAGGAGAAATACCCAATAATAATAATAACCTCCTGTACCCATACGTAAAATCTTTCTAAACCTTTCTCTACCCAGACTATATACACTTCTCTACAAACATTAAGAAATTATTAGAAGGATGGTGTCTTGTTATCCTAGCCATTCTAAGCTATGTTTTCTACCCTTCTACATGTAATTTCTAACAACTTCCCTTCTTAACTAACCACCTTTTTTCTCTTGATTGTCATCCTTAAAATCAATCTGCGTAAACATTTCATTCGATACACTTCAGTGCTGTGAAATTATTTATGTACTTATTTCATACTATAAACCTACAATGCTGCTAAATTTCAATGTAACCATGTCTATATATTGTCACTTTATTTTTAAAATTTTAAAATTTTTAAATTTCAATGTAACCATGACTTTAGAGTGTCACTTTTTTTGCACATGTGGAGCTTTTCTCCTTGGGCCTCCACTGAAAATGGACATGTATCCAGTCGAACTCTCCTGGTTAACAAATGTAAAATAAAAATAAAAATAAATATATATATATATATATATATATATATATATATATATATATATATATACACACACACACACATACACATGCACATACATATATAGACAAATGCACATGTGTTTGTGAACATTGGTGGTGATGATTACTGTTGATGTGACACCCAATCCTTGAATGAACTGGAAAAATGGGGTCTGATACTGATGCAGATATACGTACACACACACACACACACACACACACATATATATATATATATATATATATATATATATACACACACACACGCACACACACTATATGGAATGCTGCAGATATTGTATGTAATATAGTAAAGAACCTGATATGGAATGCTGTTGATATTGTATGTAATATAGTAAAGAACCTGAAACAGGCATATATAGCACTAGCAAGGTAATGCAAAGCTCATAATGAAGAACACCTGATCAAGAAACATTGTTAAATAGAAGAGTTCAAAGCCAAGAAAATGATAATGTTTATCACTTGTAATGAGGAACTCATGCCTGAAGTAGGGACTCTACTCACCTTCCCTGCAGATAGAAGCTGTTGAAACATAGAGAATCATCCTGTTACGAACTGCAGAAAAGAGTGAAACTGAAACCTGTGGACATACGGAAGTGTTGATGTATTGCGGTGATTGTAACAACTGAGCCTGCACCTGGACAAAAACACAGCTAGTTAAAATATTGGATTTTATTAACTGTGAATAATTTCCCAAACTACAGTTGACTGAAATGAGCTGTGAGTTATTTAACCAGCCTTGTTACGTGAACATTTTGTTGTCGTAGACTGAACTTTTACACTATAAATGAAGATTCACATTCTGCACCTTTAAATGAACTGCACTAACCTAAGTCAAGTGACTTTACAAAGTCACAGCATATGAATCTTTTAAAGTGTTAAACAATCCTTCTGGAAAATTTTTTATTTGTTTGAATTTTTCTTTTGCTTTTATATGCGCCAGAGATGGAGAAATTACTGAAAGTGTCATTGGACTCTAAAATTACAGTGGAGAGCAAATGGTCTATTTACAATAACATATAATATTCTTAAGATGTTTACTGGATACCTTCATGAGCACATTTTTTAGTGGAATATAGAACAGAAGTTGCTGTTAAAAAGGGATAATTAGTAGGGCATATAAAATATTGGATGATAACTATAGGAATAAATCAGAGCAGGCTAGAAAGGATTGGGAAGAGAGACTGCATAAGCAATTCACAAGGAAATAATGGGGGGGGGGGTATTTGTATGACTCCCAAATATGCAACAAACTCAAGACGATTTAGGATATTTGCTTGGAAATGTTTGCATAGGTATTTTTATACCCCAACAGACTCTAAATAATTTTTCCTCTGGTAGATTGCAAATGTTGGAAATGTGATGGGAAAGAAATGGGTAATTAGGAGCACATTTTTTGAGCGTATAACAAGTTTACAGACTACTCAAACAGAAATACAAGGTGAGCAAATTGGTGTTACTAAGAAAATGATTTTTTGAGCAATGCATGAAAGAGAATTGGAATTGCCCAGACATAGTAAGGCCTTGCTGAGCTTAATTCTGGTGGCTGCCAAAAAAGAATTACTGCAACATAATTATCATCAGCAGCAGCAGCCCCCTTTTTCCTGTTTTTTTCTACAAGGGGTTGGGGTATCGTATTAACGGTTGCCAACTCTCTATTCAGTGCCACTGCCTTCTTCAACACTCATGCCTGACTGTCTCAGATCTTCTTTCACACAATTCATCCACCTCTTTGCTGGATGTCATTGCTTCCTCTTGCCTTCTTCCTGTCTGTCCCAAATCTTCCTCTCCAGATTGTCTTCTGCTTTTCTGCATGTGTCCAAAACACCATAATCTGTTCTCTTTGATCTTTTCTGCAATTGGAGCAACTTTGGCTTCTGCTCTTATATCCTCATTTCTTTGTCTGTCCCACAGTGTGCATCCTACCACCTTTCCCAGGCACTTAATTTCCATCACTTCTAGCTTCAACTGCTCTGCCTTTACTGCCCAGGGTTCTGTACCATACAGTAGTACTGGTCACAGCACTGTCTTGTACACCTTACTTTTCAGCTTCTTTGGCATTCTTCTGTCATAGACTACACCTGACACTTTATGCCAGTTGGCTGCAGCCCCTCTGATTCTACCTTTGACCTCTTCATTCAGACTTCACTTCTCCTCAACCACTCCTCCCAGATACTTGAAGCTGTTAACCTGTTCCATTATCTTCCCTTCTCTATTCTCAGCTTACAATTACTACAACATGGAAATCAAAATCTAAACCGACTGACCTAGAAGCAGTGAATATAGTAACAGAGATATAAAAAAATACTGGAAATGGGAGCTTTAGAAAAGGATGGGAGCAAATTACATAGAAAAAAATGAGAATTGAGGGAACAATACATGCAGACTAATGTTTTGGAGGAGGCATGAGGTTTAAGGGAAGGCAGGAATTGAATGAGCTATGTAATGTTTGACATTGGCTGGATAGATTATAAGTGACGTATAATGTTTGCATATGAAAATATGTTAATATGATTTGTTTTCATTTATATAAATGCATGATTGCCTATGTTATAAGTAATAATTTAATAAAGGTGTTTCTTGTTTAAAACAAAACAAAAGAACACATTGCCTTTGAGGATACTGCTAGGAAGGTAACATGGCATATCTTGCTGCCTTCATTAGGTATGCCACTCGTGTCATCATCGAGGCCTTTAGAACTTACATGAACTAAAATGCAACTGATTATTTGGGCTAACAAAAACTGAAAAAAAGAACTGTTAGAGTAGGTGTGTCTCCTGACACACAAGTAATGAATTTCATAGCTGGGTGTGTAGTTCATGAAAAGCAGTAAATGCACAAATGCCTGCCTTAAAGTATATTTTAAATTTATGGTCAGAGCTAGTAATAAACATCGAAAGTAAAATGACAGACATTCTAGCAACTGACAAATTCAAAGGCGTACTCCCAACTACTTTATGAAAATGGGCTTTTTCAAACAGATACAACACTGAAAAATTAGTTGGGTTAATTGAAAAGATATTTAACCAGTGAAACAATATTCAAAGCAGAAGAACTGAACATGTAGCAAATAATTAAATGTGAAGATGTCTGTGAACAAACAAATGCTATTAGCAATCTTTTATGTGTTGACATTTGAAAACAAAGGAAGTAGAAAACACAAAGCACGGGTATAACAGTACTGCAGCTTTCTAGTGCAGATCCTGAGTTTCAGAATTCCCAATATATTTTACAAAGCACACGTCAGAGACTAATATAACTGTCATAAGGCTTTACATTTGCAGTAAACCTGAATCTTAACTTCAAGCAAAACTCTCTTAGCCCTATCACTGCCCTCTAGTCTCAATTGACTATTCATTATCTATTTATCCTTCAGTCTTCTTCTCATCCTTTTAGACCATTTAATATTTTCTTCATCCATTTGTGAAGCTTATCATTCTTAAAGTCTGCTTTCTCATCTCTTCTCTATGTCTTTGCTATTTCCTTTTTATCCTTCCCATCATTAATTGCAGGTGTACTCCGTCTTCTAAGCCCTATCAAGTTGAATTTTCCTGCACTCCAAACACACAGAACATATAATTATTAATAATGTTCTTATTGTATATTTCTTACCAGTGTGTTGTCCTTTCAGCTTGCATAGGTTCTACAACTTTACAGAGTCATTGCCTTGGCTCCGTGGCATAGAGGGACAGAGTCCTGATTGTAGCACAGGTGGCTGGGATTTGATTAGTGGGCCTGACACTGGACAAGATAGATAAGGTGGGAGATCAGTAAGGAATGTATCCTATTCGCTTATTCCAGGGATGGAGAGGGTCGTAAGCACTTCTTGTGAGTTGGTACAGTTCAGTGGTGGAGACCAGGGAAAACACCACTATTGCTTTGGTAGGAAGGCCAGTATGCTTGGAGAAAATGGTCCTAACAAAAGTGAAAGGATGTCCCTCATGGTCAGTCTACTGCATGCCACTCCCTGGTGCTTAGTCAATAGTATGTGGGGGGGGGGGTGAAAACAGAAAACCTCAAACCACCCTGATAGTTGTCTAAATGATGGTAACTCCTGGTTGACCCTCTCCCTGGTGACTGGGAGTGAGCAGATTTAACTGGCCAGCAGGGAGCTAGTGGTTTGCTGACAGTGGGGAGGGGGGGGTGCAAAAAGAGCAACAAAAAACATGACGTGCAAACTGTGTATGTCTCTTTCCCTAGATATCCTCCTTTTTGTTACGTTTTTCCAACCCTCCTCCTTTACTCAGTGTTGCATGTTGTACAATGTATGTAATATTCATAAACACGTATCGTGGATGAGCCCCACCTGATTCAACTATGTATCACAGCCCAGCAGTTCTCAATGCACTGTAATACTCCAACTTCTCTTGACCATCTACCCCAAAAGGTCTGAAATCCTTTTCTGCTCTATTTTCTTCCTATGTCTGTATATATTAGACCTGTAGCTCCTTCCTAAGTTCCCCTCAATTATTTCCCTATACAATCTCTTCCTTCCCCACCTGGTCAAGTGCATGAACTGACCTTTTAATGTTTTTATTCTTTCTGTAACAACTTTGCAGCAAACTGGATCTAGTACATAAACTGCTTGAATTTCTATAAATTCTCTGTTATCCATTTTTACAAACTGTTCTACCTTCCTGTCACTTTATTTTTTTCAGCTTACCTTCAGCTTTGCCAAGGTCCCTTCCCAAATGTGTTCTAGTAACACTTCTTACAACAGTTTCCAGTTTATGTTCACTGCTGCGTATTTCCTTACTTCTGTGAGTCTGTGCTGACCATTCTGTTATATAAGCTGTTCATTTCCCTGTCCTCTGATGCCCTCCATTTATGTTGTGGGTTTTATACCCTCTCAAACTCTGTGGAATGTTAGTGGCCAGTGAGTATCATCTGAATCAAAGCATCCTCCTCCCACCTGTGCTTCTGCTTGCTCTTAGCCTATTCATCTTACTTCTTTTCCAGACAAATACATAATACATTTGCTTCATTTTATTCATTAATTTGTACTTGCAGCTGCCATTGATATACCTGAACAGGTGACATCATTCTCACAGTGTCAATTGTCCCCTCTTTGAGTTAACCCTGACTGACTATCTAACCAGTAGTTTCCACATTTTCTCCTCCAAGCTATGCAGTTTCTTTATAACATCTCTCTTTCCTTCTGTGGGGTAAATTAATATACCTAAATACGTATTATTCCTAAAGAATGAGGAAGCCATTCTGTCTATTGAGTCCATCTAGCTAATTTAATTACCACTGACTTTTTAGGGTGAACTGTAATCCACAGTCTTTATCAAATACCATAAAAATTCTAATATTAATGGTTAGGTTTCTTCCAAACTTTCCTAGTAAAACCTTGCAGTCATTTTCAAAGAGATTTATACTACTTCTCAAATTACATTTACACTTTAACTACATCCTGAGCCTATTGACAAGTACTTCTATAATTATTAAAAAAGCCCGGAAGGGCTATGAAGCATCCTTGCCTAGTACCTCTTTCAAGAAAATCACCATCCATTAGCTCTCCTTTCAGCAAAAGACACATGCCTGGAATAATATATAATAACTTTACTCCCTGCAACCAATACCCCTCCCCTATCACTCAACTTACCTTGTTCATGTAAATCACAGTATCATACTCTTTCTGGACATCTGTTAAGACTATGTCCAACTGACCCAGCCCTTGATTTTTTGCTCATTACTGAAACTTTAATAGCAATTTCCAGTAGTGTGTACAAAGAACTGCCCTATAGAAACCCATCAACTACTGAGCAATAACTTGTGGGTAGTATTTTTCCAACTACACAGTTAGAATCTTTGCAAATATCTTTGCATTGGCATTCCAAAGGGAGATAGGTTTAATTTTTCTACAGTCTTCACAACCCTTTTCCTCTTTGAAAGCATCCATATCATAGCCCAAGTCATGGTTTCCTGGGTGGAAGACAGATGTGAGGGCTGAATTAAACACCTGTCACATGGCTTCAAATAGTCTACCAATATGTAACAGGTCTATGTTCAGTCATCAAATGAGAAATCCATCAATCCTCTGTTCACCAAACTTAAAACATTGAATGTTCACTTCAGTGAATGTTCAGTCATCAAATATTTTACCCAGTGAACAGAGTTGTTTGGCCAGCATTAGGAAATTTGCCCTTTTCCCCACTGTAATGCAATCTCAGAGTTGGTATCTATAAGTAGATGGATGGGGGCTCAGCACCCCACATTGGGGAGTGTGGGGTGGTGTAGCCCCCACCTGGGTGGGTTTGATATACTGCAGTGTGTGTTTTGGTATGCATGTTGGTCCACTGTCTCTTTTTCCTGGGTAAAATATTCAATGATTCAACATTCACTGAACTGAACGTTCAATGCAGAGAAGTTAAATGGATTTCTCATTCAATAACTGAACATAGACCCATGTAAACCACATGTGCTTCTCTGCATGCAATAGCATGGCATTGAGAAACTGATGAATTTTCCTTGACGCAGATGCAAAGGATGTATCTACCATGTCCACTACTGATCACTGGAAGGTCACTATAACCAGTATTCTCAAAGCTACACATGCCTTGGTAACCACAGAGCTAGCCATACCACACATCCTACAAGTCTACATAAGAGGTTGACACATGTCTACAAGCTCCAGCATTGTGCCTTTATCCACATAATAGCAGTCCACTATTTTTGTGTCACGGAGAGGATAGAATGTAAGGGGCATTTGAATGACTCCATGGCATGCACTTCTATGGCTACTGACTGCAAGGACAGCCTTCTACATAGATATTTCTGATAAACCTGCAGTTACCCCAACATGATCTCATGATCTCTGTTTTTGAACACCAGACGTTTTCTGCAAAAAGAAACTCTAGTGGTCATGTCTTGTTGTTTTGTTTTATGCATTTACAAACCACTGTATCCTATTGTTTTCCCTTAATTGCATTCACCACGATCCTCATTTTAATAATATTGCTCATTTTTACTGCAGTATATGCTTATTTCCATGCCATGCTAGCCACGCAATACTTCAGTTTCTTGCACAATCATGCTGTGTCACTGAAATGCCCCCCCCCCCCCCCAACCCTACCCTTGCATGGTCATTCATTATACTAGTTCAGTTATCACTTTGTGTTTTTCGTTTCTGAATCCCAGGGATAGACTTCATTTTTAGTTCACGAAATCTGACACAGAAAAATATTTAGAAATGTGTGATAAGTATTAAGAGATATAATGTCTTAAAAGAGAAATGTCCTTTAATCACTGAAGGCAGACTTGGAAATATTATATAAGCAGAAGGAGGTATATATAGAACAGAATTAGAGTCCTGTCTGGCATGAGGCATAGAACCAGGGGCAGAACAACAGACATTCAGCCTGGATAGCAGTGTTGGGTGCTATCTGTTTTGAGGTGAAAAGTCTTGGATAGGGTCCCATCTCATCCTAAAAACACCATAGTTTTAATTCTAGATGTGGGGCACGGTTGGCTGTAGTGGGGTGATGGGGCAAAAGGTATGGAATGCTAGATTTTGAGTCAACTGACCCATAAATAGAGAAAGCATACTGGTAAAACTCAAAAGGGAACAACAGGCAGATGTTTTTTTTCTGTAAGAGTTAACACTGAGGAAAAAGTGAAATGAAAAAAAAAATAGTTCTAGTGATTGAAAATTGCATGTTTTAAGGGTGTCAGGAAAAGGGTACCCAGTATTTTAAGAAAGTAGGCTTGCTTTGGGAATGCATAGAACTATCAATTGATCATTAGGGGAATTGAGTAGTGTCAAGAACAGTGGTAGAAGGCAAAATAGTTGTCTTGGCTTCTTTCTATGGCCCAAACTTGGATGATACCACCCTTTGCAACATGTGCCCTAAGGCTATTTTTGGTTTGAAACTTGGGGGGAATAGATAACATTTTTGTAGGCAATTTCAAATGTTGTGATGAATCAAACTAGGGAAAGACTTTATGGTAAAATAAAGTACCACCAAAAGAATAAGCTATAAATCTCAAGAGTAACGGCAGAGTTGGACTTAGATGATATTTGGTAGGTAAAGGACAAAAAGATAGAAATCCATACATTTTGTAAAAATAGAAATAAATGTGAACAGATCATCATTTAGATAGAATACTAGAGGACAGAAAAAACAGTGAGATAGTAAGGGTGAGGCAGCATAGCATACTAGAGGACAGAAAAACAGTGAGATAGTTAGAGTAAGGGTGATGCAGCTGGTATTGTCAGACCATACTATGGTGATTATGGAATCAAAGCAAAAGAAGAGAAAATGGCTGTCTGGAGATAGAACCTTGGAAAATGGAGGAGCCAGAAAAAGATATTAATGGTTACAAATTTGGTGGAAGAAGTAGTTATGGAGAATGAGATTTTCATGAGCGGTTTACTATCAAAAACACGAAAATTACTTATGCGAATGGTGATTTCCGTGACAAATAACGTAGACTCATACATATTAAGTAGGTTGTATGGTCGACGCAACAAAGTCGACAATTTCTATCGATCATACTTAGTTAATGCCCATTTACATTCATGCTGTGAGTCCCTGCCCTGTGTACATCCTTCTAAAACGGACGTACACATGAACGTTGACATTCTGATTGTCGCTCCTACCATATTCGAGGAAGAGGCTGTCATGCATGTCAGTGTTATCCTTTTGACTGTAAACCTTCATGAGCAGTAGGTGTACTAATGAATGTGATAGTATGAATGCGGTCTGCAAAATAAGGATAGGATAGTATGATTGCAGTCTGCAAAATAAGGATAACAATGGTGCTGGGTAAATGGATGAAGGAAATGCAGAATAAGGCACACAGATTAGAAAGGGAAGTGTGTAGTTTGCAACAAATTATGGGCCAATTATGTGGGTGGGGGGGGAATTAAGATCATATGAAGGAAAAGATAAATGATTTAGAAAAAACACAGCTAAAAGTTGAACTTGATAGGGGACTGGCTAAGGGCAAGCAAATGAGACAGTGGGAAAAGTTTTAGCATGGCAATTAAAGAATAAATGAAAAAAATATGGATTAGATGGAGAAAAAATTTTGACTAGATAAAGGGTTATTCTCACTCACTTACTCTGTTTGGAACCTTGGATAGAAGATATCCTAGTGTCATGAATGATTAGGCTTAGTACTGAGTACAGCAGGCAGGAAATTATACATACAAAGTTAGCAAAAGGAGAAAAGCAATTCATTATGTGAAATTAGCTAAATCATGTAGGAGAGATGGATACTCAATATAATGTTACAAATGGGTCTATGTTCAGTCATCAAATGAGAAATCCATCAAATCTCTGTTCATCAAACTTAAAACATCGAATGTTCACTTCAGCGAACGTTCAGTCATCAAATATTTTACACAGGGTAAAGAGACAGTCGACCAACATGCCTTCCGAAACACACACCACAGTATATCAATCCCCCACCCTCCCCCTATTAATATATACCAACTCCGAGATTGCATTACAGTGGGGGAAAAGGGCAAATTTCCTAATGTTGACCAACCAATTCTGTGCCATGGGTAAAATATTCAATGACTGAATGCTCACTGAAGTGAATGTTTGATGTTTTAAGTTCGATGAACAGAGATTCGATGGATTTCTCATTCGATGACTAAACATAGACCCAGTTTACACACACCACAGAAGATTGAATTGACTCAGTACAGAGATACTGGATGCCATGGACTGCACTCATATTGTCATCACCTCCCCACATGGAAAGAAACACTTGTATAGCGGCAGTAAAAGATTCTACTCAGCAACTGCCAGGTAGTCTGTAGTGCACTTGGTATAATATACAGTGTGTCAGTGAACCACCCAGACAGTGTTCAGGAATCCCACTGCTGGAATGCATCCAATTTGTATCAGCAATTTGTTCAGGGTGATTTTCCTCCAGGGACATCTTATTGGTGATGCCGCATATGTCCTGGAACTATGGCTAATGACACTGGCAAGAAATCTACAGACCAGTGCACAGAATGCATACAACACTCCCCTCTCAATGATCCAAAACATTGACAAACTTGTGACTGGACTGATCAAGGCCTGTTTTGACTATATAGATGCCTCCAGTGGTGTCCAGCTGTATGATTAGAAACACACATCAAGATATTTGCTGTATGTGCAGTGTACACTTCATGTAAGTACACAAGGAAATGCAGCAGGATAACACATTTGGAAAGAGGCGGTACCAGACTCAGCAACAGAGGAAATGTCTGTTGAGAAGTCTATGGGTGAGGACCATGCAATGAGGAGAAGGAGGCATGCATATTGTGCACTGGCACTGGCTAAGAGGTAGCATCTGGTCCACATCTTTGGCCAGGTAGTGAGTCACATCCCCCCATCTGTGGTTCTTGTAGATGAGAATGTGTTGGTAGACATCCTTCAGGTCTATGATAACCATCAGAGCTTTGGGATACAAGAGGACTGCAAGTGCTTCTAGAGTCAAAAGTTTGAACTTTGGTACCTTGTATAATCTTGATAAGCCAGATATGGGGTTCTAAGGCTAAACCTTTCTTATCAACAGGAAAATTCTTGAGTAAAATCCTGTTCTTTCTTTCCCCTCTGATACTTCCTAATAAAGAAATCTTGCATCAGGGGCATTACTGTGTCCCCTTGTTTTTTTTTTCTTTTGGTGCTGGTGATATCCCATGAAAATTTGTTCTTAAAAGAAATTGCATCCTAAATCTGTTTAAGACAACCTGCAACACCCTTTGGTTACTTCTTTTAGTCTATTAATGGTATGCAAATAAGACCATCTGACCAGCTATTTTTACATAAACACAAGAGACAGGGTGATTTTAATGGGTGTAATGGGGATTTTGTTGGCCATGAGAGATGGTGAAGGAAGGGGACATGATGTTGTCATATATGCTCCCTGTCTAGGACCCAGTGTTGAGGGCATTCTGGCTTCCCTTTCTGATCTCCTTGTTATTTGTTTACTTTACCATTCACCAGCAGACCTTTAGTAAGGCAACATTAGTAGGATGAGCTTTAAAGGAATGATTCATCTCATATCTGGGCACTGAGTGATGGAAATGTTTAACTGATTCCATTGTGTTCTCCCCTTTCCTCCAGTTTCTTATAATGTGGCTGCTCAGGTAGCCCAAAAAAGGAACTTCTTGTTTATGGGGCATTAAAGAGTGGAGTTGTGTTTTGACAAAATCTGAAAAGGGAAGTGTATGGCTTGTGATAAAGGAACATATGGCATAAGTCATGGAATATGTGTCAAAAGTATTGCAGCCACAATTAAAAACATATTTATCCACCAGATAGGTGCTTTGTGCCAAATGCGGATATTTCTGCCTCAGGAAGCTGTCAGAGATCCCCCTGCATTACTTTTCAGTTTCTTCAGGAACTCCTTCTGATACTTGAATGCCAGAATTGCTGTCATGTATATTTTGTTCTGAACTTTGTCCAAGATCCTATCCTCACAGCCATTGTGAAGTATACTGGGGCAGGAAAACCATTTACATCCACAAGCAGCATTGAATGACACAACTGTTGAAATTGCTATGGGGCATTTGTATATGTATTTGAAGGCAGCCTTGAACCTGCAAAACTGGTATGGCTTCCTGAGACCAGGTTATGGAGAGTCAAGTTCCAGGGATGTGAAAAGAAAAGCATCCTCCAATGCCGCTGTTAGAAAAATATGTATTAATGTATATGTATAGTGTTTATTAAGAAATAAGAAAGATATAATGCATTTTATTCTATTAATGTTATGACAAGAAAAATGAATTCATATGAAACTGCAAGAAGCTGTTGGAAACTGCAGTGTGCCTTTTTGCAAGTTGGCCTCTGACCCCAGCAGCTGCTAGCTCAGCAAGAATTAATGTTTATGCTTCTCACAAGTGATTATCTGCTGGGTCAGGAAATTAAATGTGTGAAATAATGAGAATCTTCTGCTCTTTTCCGCCTGAGCAATCGACCTTGTATATGTTACTAGATAACGCACCGGTTGCAAGGAGGAAGTGATAACATGTAACAAGGAAAATGTATTGAGAACTGTATCTACTAATATGTTCGAATTAATTTAGAACCTTGAGTGGAAACTTTTGTAAAAGGGTATTGTAACTAACCAGGTGGCTAGCAAGGCCACATTGTTTACTAGAAAAGTTTTTAAGCAAAATGTAGTATCAGCATTTTAGATGAATAGAATATTGTAAGCTAAAGTGATGTAAAACCCCTTGTGACTGACTACGTCAGCCTGTTGGGTTAATACTAGTAAGAAATACTATAAAAGTTGTGTTCTTCCTGTTTCATTCAGACAAAATTCTGTACTTGTACGTTTTTTGCCTCCTGGTGTACACTAGTAAAGAACCTGAACCTGAACCTCCTGTGTATTGATCTTTTTATTACAGTATTTTTTCATTTAACAGATTGGTCCTTTGTATACAGGAATCCCTCAGAAGCTGTGGATCATAGCGTAGCGGTGTTCGAAGTCTGCATGCAGGAGAAGATACCGAAATGGTTCTTCTTGAGTGAAAAGACCTCCGACTGAATTGTCGTTTAAAGAGGCTGGCCACTTTCTGATCTGTGGCTGAAGAGTGGATCTCCACTGCGAACTGTGACTGCTCAATACTGGAGGCTCAGGTAGGGAGACGTTTTGCCTTTTTTCTGTTTTAGATCAGGGACTAGGTTACAGTAAATATTGTTTTTTTTGTCAGATTTATCATACAGATCAGGGACAAGAAAAATTACTGTTTATTTGGTCATAGATCAGGGTAACAGAATAAGGTAGGCAGTTATTCTAGATAAACTGTGAAAGGAACTGAAGTTGTGGTACCATGTGGTAAAAGGGTTACGTAACATTTATTAACATGGGAAATCAGTGCACTAAAACATCGCGAGACCCGTCCCTAACCGAAGACGCAAAATATATGCAACTACAACGTGCAGATAATGTTAGATATTATGCAAAATGGGTTAACAAATATGAATTTGATGGGAAATTAGACAAATCTTCGCTTGTTAAACTTCTTAAACAGCTTAAAAGTGATACAAAAGGTCAGGCAAAGAAACAACAGCAATTAGGCATTCCTCAGGCACACAGGTGGATTGAGGAAGCAAACTGTAGGGAACAAAAGAGTAATAATTCAAAGGCATTGTTTTTAGACAAAGAAGATAATAATATAGTAGTAGCAACGGCTCCTCCCCCCCCCCCACCACTCCTTTTTTTCAGGATATGAAGCGGGTGGACAAGCTGGTCCACCTCCGCGGTATCCTGATGTCTCAGTGAAACTGAAATTGTTTGTTAGAGATCCCATTGAAACTAGGTCCCGAACATGTAAAACACAGGGGGACATAGAATCATATCAAATGGAGAGAAATTTACAAGCTGAGAGTGAGGAAGACATATGTCCACTTATAGAGGTACCAAATCCTCAGGCAGGACAGGTTGGACAGGACCCAACCCTCTTGGTATATAGGCTGTGGACACCGGAGGATATCCGGAAGGCTACTGAGGGAATTCCCCATCCAAAAGTTAATTTTACAAAATTCTTAGAAGATTTACAAGGCATGAGGTTAAGTTACCACTTAAATGGGGAAGAAGTAGAAAAAGTAGTTAGACAAATTGTAGGTCCAAATTGACACATGATTTGTGGCACCTGGAATCCTCGTAATGCAGAATTTAAGCCACTCCCACATAGTGACGCAGAACTTGACAATAGAGTAAAAGGCCTTACAGACCGAATCTCTGTGAAATGGAAACCTAAAGCAGACTGGACTTGTATTAATCAATGCATACAGCAAGAAAATGAAACAGTAGATGGGTACTATGCCAGATTATTAGAGTGCTTTAACAATCATAGTGGCATGACAGTTCCTGAAAATCAAACAAATGATTCCCCGTATGAACAACAATTGAAAAATGTATTTTTAAAAGGTTGCATTGCACCTATTAGAAGCTTCATTATGAAGCATATGATAGATCATCGAACAAGTAGGTTACAAGCCTTACTTGAATATGCCAGACATGCTGAAAGACATTTTAATAGCAAAAAGAAAAAGAAAGCGCAAGTCTTCACTGCTGAAGACGGAGCTGAAGTTTATGTATTACAGTCAGGTAAAAAGCGTAAGAAAAATGCACAGGGAAGTAAACAGTCTGACAAGCGGTCAGAGGACTTTGAGGAAAGGAAAAAGAGAGGTGAATGCTTTAAGTGCGGGAAGAAAGGACATCTAGCTAGGGATTGTAAACAAAATAAGAAGGTAACCATAGAGGATAAGGGAGAGAGGACTGACTATATGATGGTGAAGATACACCATACGAGAGTCAGAAATCATCGGGAAAAGACAATAAAGAGAGGACAAATGTAAATGTGATAAAAGGAGTAGAGGGAGTGCAAGTAGACATGGAAGATGAAGAAAATGAGGTTTTAGATTTAGCATTATTGAGCCTAGAGCTCTACCTAGCAGACACAAAGCCAGAAGTTACACTTCTGGTGGAGGGGAAGGAAGTTAAATTCCTGTGTGATTCAGTAGCATCACGGACTCTGATACACCCCTCCAAGTTACCGGAACATTCAGAATCACCTGATTATATATTAGTGAATGCTGCAAATGGACAGCTATACCGGGAACCACTTCCCCATGATATAGCAATAACTGACCCTGTTTCAGGGATGACTCAAAGGAGTAAAATTGTTGTTTCTGCAAAATGTCCAGTGAACCTATTAGGTAGGGACCTTATGCAGATATTTGGCATAGCAGTAGTTCCGACTATGCAGGATATGGAAGCACAGCGACAAATGGATACTTTTGTGGTGCGACTGGAGGGTGAAACCTTTTACTGGTACAGCCAGGACTTAGTTACGACTGGTCCAGGGGCAGTGACCGAGGAACTGATGAACGTAGCCATCAGTAAATCCCCCTCCCTTGACACTGACAGACAGCATTTGTTGCACTGCACTCTGTATTACTGTAGCACACCAGGACCTGATAAGGAATATGAGCAAGCATTGTTCAGAAATCGTGCAAACAGATTAGTGTTACGTAATCTGTACTGGGATACTGAGGGAAACAGTGTTGTTAGCTGTTCATTACCTCAAGAATTCCTTGCACTATACAAATCTAATCGATTACCACATGTCAGTTTAACTATGAACAAAAATTTAAAATGGGCAGACCTAAGAGAAAAGGTAATGAGATGGGAAAAGCAAACTGAATTAGAATTATCAGAGCAGGGAATACAGAAACAAAAACTGAATTGGCTGACACAGGCACACCCAGCTGTACACTTGCAGTCTAGTGAGGACAGCTGATTAGCATTCTTATTAGAAGAAGAGGAGAAAGCCTTATGTAACATACCAAAGATTCTTTGGTCAACAGGCAAGTCAGATGTAGGACTTATTCGAACAGCAGGACCAGTTACTATTACACCAAAGTCAGCATTCAGACCACAGAAGAGACAATATCCTTTGAGAAAGGATGCAGAGATAGGAATCAAACCTATAATAGCAGCATTACTTAGAGAAGGAGTACTGGTAGAATCTCCTGATTTACCATGTAATACACCCCTATTTCCTGTTAAAAAGGCAAACGGGGAATGGCGTATGGTTCAGGACTTACAAGCTGTAAACAATGCAGTAATACCTAGAGCACCTACGGTGCCAGATCCACACATTTTGTTAAATGATTTGAAACCTCATCAGAAATATTTCTCTGTGGTAGATATCAGCAATGCTTTCTTTTCAATACCTATACATCCTGATAGCCAATATTGGTTTGCATTTACATTTCAGGGGAAAAGGTATACCTATACTTGACTACCACAGGGATATTGAGAGAGTCCAACAATATTCGCACAAGAAATGGCTAGTAATTTGGCGGGATTCACCCCACTGGGGGGTAGTCAAATTCTACTTTATGTAGACATCTTGCTAGCTGCCCCCACCCAGCAGCAATGCAGGGAGGATACCATAGCACTGTTACAATTCTTAGCAACACAGGGAAACAAAGTAAACAAAAGCAAACTACAGCTTTGGAGAAAACAAGTTAGATACCTAGGATATGTACTATCCAAAGAAGGTAGAATACTAGATGAGGATAGAAAAACAGCAATTTTTACAAGCACCAAAACCAGCGACCAAGAAGGGAATGATGTCCTTCCTGGGAACAACTAACTTCTGCCAGAGTTGGATACCAAACTATGCTTTGGAATCTGCTCCACTGACCGACCTCATATACAAAAAGCCGATGGCAGCACAGGTTTTATTACAATGGACACCTGAAGCAGAAATGGCTTTCTGCAGGTTGAAGCAATTAATAGCTTCTTCATTAGTTCTAGGATTACCAAACTATCATAAATGTTTCTCTCAAACTGTAGACTGTAAGCAAGGATATATGACATCAGTGTTGACACAACATGGGGATAAGCAACGCCTCATAGCTTACTATTTATCACAGTTAGACCCAGTGGCGCGATCCTTGCCCACTGTGTGCAAGCAGTGGTTGCAGCTGCAATGGCAGTTCAGGCTTCAGCCTCAGTGGTGTTATTCCACCCTCTCACATTGAGAGTGCCTCATGCAGTCGTGATAGTTTTACTGCAAGAAAAGGTAGCTTATCTTTCTCCTGCTAGACACCTTTCCTGTATGACTATAGTGTTGAGCCAACCTCATATGACAATTAAACAATGCATGACATTAAATCCATCAACTTTGCTCCCAACTCCTGCAGATGGCACACCACACAGTTGCCTGCAGGAAATTGAGCAGAAAACATTATCCAGACAAGATCTCATGGATATTCCCCTGGATAAGTCCGAGGTGACATATTACATGGACGGCTCATGCAGAAGGGGCCCTACAGGGAAAAATCTAGTGGGGTATGCACTAGTTACAGACACTGAAACCTTAGAAGCCCAATCCTTACCACATAACTTGTCTGCACAAGCAGCAGAATTGATTGCCTTAACACGAGCTTGTACCTTAGCAAAAGACAAATGTGTAAACATATATACTGACAGTCAGTATGCTTTTTCTACTGTACATGTTTTTGCACAGCAGTGGAAAAATAGAGGGATGATAACATCTAGTGGTAAACCAATTAATCATGTGCAATTTATTTTAGAATTGTTAGAATCTATTCAGTTACCTACTAAAGTAGCTATTTGCAAATGCATAGCTCATACGAAACAGCAGGACAAAATTTCAAAAGGTAATGCGAGAGCTGATGCAGCTGTGAAGCAAGCAGCTTCAGACTCAGAAACTTTACTTTTAGATGAGGAATTACAACCCTCTGAAATTTTAGACCTAGAAATGTTAAAAACAATGCAGACGTTTACTACAAATGCAGAGAAACAAAAATGGGAAAAACGAGGAGCAATCCTTGAAAACGGGCTGTACATCTCCAAAGAGAAAAAAACAATTTTGCCGTCTAATTTGTTTAGATATGCAGCTTTGTTGAGCCATGGGCAGTGCCATGTCTCAACAGGGGGGATGGTACAGTTAGTAAACCGAATATTCCAAACATATGGATTCACAATTACATAAAAAAATTTTGTGCGGCATGTCATATTTGTAACAAACATCATGCACAAGGGGCATTTAAACCTAAACAAGGAAGTTTTCCTACACCACCATATCCGTTCCATACTATTTTTATAGAATTAAACAAATGTAATAACAAAAGGTATTGCCTTGTCATTGTAGATATGTTTCCCAAATGGGTGGAAGCCTTTCCGACTAAAAACCCAGATGCAACAACAGTGGCAAAAGCTCTCATAAAGGAGATTATTCCTAGATTTGGCATGCCAGAAAGGATCTATAGTGACAATGGTACACATTTTGTGAATCACCATACAGCAATTGGGACGCTTCTTTGGGATTTCCCTTAAGAACCATTGTGCTTATCACCCTCAGTCTGCAGGACTGGTGGAGAGGCACAATGGAGTCCTTAAGAACAAACTTAGAAAGTTAGTCAGCGAAACACAGAATAACTGGGTGCACTGTCTGCCTCTGGCACTGCTGAGTATGTGAACAGTTCCAAATGCAAAGGGTTTAACTCCTTTTGAAATGGTGTTTGGGAGAGCATATTATGTACCTCAGTGGAAAGCTCTCATGCCCGTAGACCAGGAGGCTGATAGTTCACTAGCTAGTTATATGAGGAAACTGTTAACAAATAAATCTCTCTTGCAGTTTAACTCTTTTTCAGATAAAGAACAGACCAAACCATTGGAAGCAATTCTAGCCCCGGGGTCCTGGATCTGGGTGAAGGTAACAAAGAGAAAGAATTGGGCAAGCCCAAAGTGGGAAGGACCATACCAGGTACTGCTGGCCACGCCTGTCAAAATAGCCGAAAGGTCATCTTGGATCCATTTGACGCACTGTAAACCGGTAAAGAACTTTCAACTTGATAAAAACATTGTAACTGTTACACAACAAGAACAAAATGGCCAAAGATAAGAATTCAGACCAACCTCAAAAATGTTGCATAATCATATTATTGAGCGTACACTTGTTGACTGTACTTTTGACAATTTTCTTTTTGTTGTGTTTTTTTCATTTCTCAACCACACAAGTAAAACTGGATAAACGTGATGAGACATCCATAGACTGGCATCCAAACTTTAACACATACCTAGCAATTAAACGTGTATATGCTGAGACTATGAACATTTCAAACTGCTGGGTTTGTACAGCTATACCAACAGCATATGGAGGACTACTAATGTCTGCTGTTCCTTTAGGGATCAATGAGACTTGGGAGAATTTGCTTTTTGACACAGGAACTGTGAGATCACAGGATAAAATAGCATTGCATTTACCTGTTACACAAAAAGGGATTGTGTGTTTTTTCAAGAACGATACTCTCCAGGTGGGCTGGAGTAACTGTAACATAACAATATCTTATAAATGTTATATTAAGACTAAAAGTGGGGGTACTGTTTGCAATACTAACTATGATTCATATTTGAACTCAATGAAAACGATATTGAATGAAGTACAAAGAAATCCTGTTTTGATTAAACAATTGTCAATCATAGATAAGAAAATGTTTCATGCAGGGTTGGTGCGTATTAGCACTAAAGTTGAGAACTGTTATTTTGTGTGTGGGAAAAAGGCATACAAATGGCTACCTGAGAATTGGTCCGGCAGTTGTTTTTTGGGCTACCTGGTTCCGGCCATACGACACACTGCGGAATTACCTCTGGGTAAAATACGGAACGTGAGAGATGTTTCCAAGAAAACCAAAGATCCAATCGAGAAACCTGTGAATCCAGTAAGACGATTTGAAGCAGGTTGGAAAGACCATAATTCCATGAAGGGCAAAGACAAATTGACTCATATGGACTTGAGTGACAGTGTTATATCTTAGGCAGGTATACTCCCAACGTATGGTGCAGTCAAATCGCTTTGAGAGCTGAGAAAACTGTCGAAACTTCTCGAAGTAATGAGTAATGCAACTTTTTCTGCTATTGAATTAGTGACTGATGAACTGAATGCCATGAGAACTGTTGTGTTGCAAAATCGGATGGCTCTTGACTTCACCCTAGCGGCGAGAGGTGGTTCGTGTGTGCTTATCAAAGAAGAATGCTGTGCGTACATACCAGATAATAGACATGAAATTAATAACCATCTGGAGGTGATTCAGCAAGTGTTGGTCATGACCAAACCAGGCCCAAACCCTCTGATGGATTTTTTCCAGAATCTGTTTGGGGGGTGGGGTTCCATCCTAATGAATATTCTGATTGCCATTTGTGTGGGTTTACTCCTATTAGGAGCATGTGTTTGTTGTGGAATCCCCTGCATGAAAAGATTAATTAAAGATTTTATAGATATGTCTGTCTCTGAAACCTTGTATCAAGACATTAAACTTGAGGAATTAGTTCCAAATGAAATTATCCTTGAAGTCTAAACTGAATGACTCTCTTAACTGCAAGTCTCAAGTGGAAGAGGTTAGGAGAAGAAATAAAAATCGTTTAAACTTCTGAGAATAGAATAAAAAGTATCAACAGGGGGAAAATGTTAGAAAAATATGTATTAATGTATATGTTTAGTGCTTATTAAGAAATAAGAAAGATGTAATGCATTTTATTCTATTAATTTTATGACAAGAAAAATGAATTCATATGAAACTGCAAGAAGCTTTTGGAAACTGCAGTGTGCCTTTTTGCAAGCTGGCCTCTGACCCCAGCAGCTGCTAGCTCAGCAAGAATTAATGTTTATGCTTCTCATTAGTGATTATCTGCTGGGTCAGGAAATTAAATGTGTGAAATAATGAGAATCTTCTGCTCTTTTCCGCCTGAGCAATTGACCTTGTATATGTTACTAGATAACGCACCAGTTGCAAGGAAGAAGTGATAACATGTAACAAGGAAAATATATTGAGAACTGTATCTACTATTATGTTCGAATTAATTTAGAACCTTGAGTGGAAACTTTTGTAAAAGGGTATTGTAACTAACCAGGTGGCTAGCAAGGCCACGTTGTTTACTATAAAAGTTTTTAAGCAAAATGTAGTATCAGCATTTTAGATGAATAGAATATTGTAAGCTAAAGTGATGTAAAACCCCTTGTGACTGACTACATCAGCCTGTCCAAGCTCCTAGCCTACATGGAAATCCTTGCCATCTGAAGACTTTGAAATGGCTGTCTGGTTCTTTTCTGTCAGGCTCAGTATCAAACTTCACCAGTCAGAATGTTATCAATTCTCCCAAGAAGATGGACCTAACATTTAGCTGTTGCCATGCCTGACTATGATAAGTTTATTTTCATGCTTTTCACTATGCATTCTGTAAGCCGTGCATTGCATCTATGCCAAACCAGGCTTGCTCTGGCATGGCTTAAGGCCTTAGGTTTTGTTTTGTAGTAGACTGTCACCACTTCACTTGGGGATGGAGTACTGCCTAAACATAGGTGGTCTGGTTAATCCTATCATCATAAAGGCTGGTTTAGATTTGGACAATTTAAAAAACTACAGATTAAGCATCTAACAATTAGAGTGGAGGGTTAATACTTTGAGCTGTTAACGAGCTGCTTCCTGTAGGTCAGGGTCTCAAGTTTTACTCCTTCTACCTCAATATGACTATTTTTCCCCCAATTGTTTACTAAGTAGGTGGGCTAGTTTACTGACCTTTTTCAGTCACTACCTAGGAACTGATGGACAGTACAAAACTTTGCAGTCAAAATCAATGTTCATTACAAATTATATGTTACATTACATTACATAGCCAATATCATATGACAGCAAACAGTCAATAAATTAACAGAAATATGCAAAAGTACTGCTTTTTACAGTAATATCTTAAACATCCATCATGTGGAAAGAGCAGAGGAACCCATTATAAATACATACACAATATAACACAACTGAGTAAGAGCATGCAATAGAACTAATATACATGAGAGCAACATAAGCTTTGAATATATCTGCATATAGTAATGAGTTTCAACTGCTGTGCAGCTAGAAATGTGAGAAATGATAGATGGTAAACATATATACAATTTATTTTCTAGTATTTTTGCCAGAATCATAAAAGTTAGTACATATAGCTACATTCTATAGATGTTCATGTAGTGATATTTTGAAGAATTTCAATGTTATATTGTTTTTGAATTCATTGGGAAAGTGATTCCTAATATTAAGAATGCCTTTTCCCCTTTGTAGTTTAGAATTTTTGATTGAGCTAGAACAAAAAAGTCATTATGACCGTTTCTTAGGGAATAACTTTATTCTCTAAGAGATAGCATGCTTTTAGTGGTGGGCTGTAGAGTAGTTGAATAATTTTGAGTATTTATGTTCTGAGAAAAATAGTGGCTCTGTTTGTAATATGTAACTACTGGGGTTGTTTTAAGATGCCACAATGATGCATGCTCATATTGGCTAATAGAATAGATCTACAAATTTTATTTTCTGCTATTTGCAGTTTGTTATATTTTGAGATGAATTTAGGTACAGCAACTATAGACTGTATATCAATTTTTGGTACCATATTTCCAGGGTTGCCAGACATCCCTATTTGGGTGGGACTGTCCCGAGATCAGCAGCCTGATCCCGAGTCTTGCCCTGCCGGTTTAAATCCCGGCCAGCTTCCGCTTTGTTTATTTATTTATTTATTTTTTGATTGGCCCGTATACCTGGCATACAGGCCAATCAAAAATCTCTAAACACGGAGCTTCTTCTGTTCCGCATTAAACAGAAGTAGCTTCGTGTTTAGCGATTTTTGATTGGCCCGTATGTCGGTATACGGGCTAATCAAAAATTGCTAAACACAGAGCTACTTCTGTTGAATGCATAACTGCAATGTTCCGCATTAAACATGAGAAGCTCCGTGTTTAGTGTAGATCTACTGTTCTTTAATGTGGAACTCTGTTCCGCATTAAAGAGCTTTTTTTTTTTTGCTCTTCACTTTTTTTTTGTCGTCCCTACCTGGCCGATATGAAATCTGGCAACCCTGCATATTTCCCCGAAAATAAGACCGGGTCTTATACTCTTTCACCTGCTGAAATACGCATTAGGGCTTATTATCAGGGGATACCTTATTTACCGTACTGTACAACAATCTATTTTTATTCATTTATTCATGTACAAAAATTGACATTTATTAATGAACACAAATCGACATTTATTCATGTACAAAAATCAACATTTATTCATGTACACAATTGACATTTATTTTGTACTTTTCTGTTATTGGACAACAGTCTAAGTAACGCGTTAACAGTTGTGTGAGAATTCTACATAAACAGTGCAACAAACATTTCAACTTCAAAATATCTGCACCTTGGCTTTTACAGTTATTCAAATACAGTCATGTTATCTTCTTCTGGAACATTGTCATAAGTGTCCAACCCCCCGAATTTCAGCCTGAATTTCTTGTGACTCCATTTCCTGTAGAACCATCGGCCACAATCTGTTATGCCTAGCAATAGAGCTCTCCTTAAATGAGCACTGCTTGTCCAAGAAGCCTGCTCATAGTGCATTGGCAACACAGCTGTCAGTGATTTTATCCCATGAATTTTTCACCCAAGTCACACCCTCTTGCAGGCTAGGCTTCACAAAGTTCCCATGCTGTTTTCTTTCAATTCTATTTTCAATGTAGTCATTGAGTTCCATGCGCTAATGGTCCTTGAATGGCTTGTTTCTTAGGATATCAAGAGTCTGGAGATAGGCAGTCATTCCTGCGGGAATCATTATTTGATCTATTCTTCTCTGTGCAAGGAATTTCTTCATTTCTTTAGCACGGTGAGTGCTGGCTGTATCCCAGACTAGCAGACCTCTTTCGCCACCTCACAAAACAAGTGGCAGAATTACATCGACCTACTTCCTTATAGCTGCTTGTGTGCTCCAGGCTTTCAAGAATGTAAATGCCTGAAACACGTTCAATCTTATATTTCTTGCCCTTACTAATTACTAGAGGTGGGGTTTTCTTTCCATCTAAACGAATTGCCAAAATACAGGTAACATGTGCACTCTCGTAACCAGTGGAGGGAATGTAGATTGACGAGGCACCCCTCTGATCAATTGTTGTTTGAGATCCTTGGCCCATAAACACTGCAGTTTCATCCATAGCAATCATGTTGGAGACTTGGTATTTAGAAAAGTCAATGCCATCAACAAAGGACTTGAACGCAAGTGCACGTTTAATAACTTCAGTATCTTCTAGCTTGAACAGTGTTGTTGATCTTCTTAGAGACAGTTCATATTGCTGAAGGAAGCCATCCAGCCAATGTTGTGATGCTTTGAATTCTTCTGGGGATATTTCTAACTGTGGTGCCATTGTAAGGGCAAATGCTTGAATATCAGCCCTGCGCACAACCAAAGCCTTTGCTCTCCTGTTAGCAATCCACTCACATATGATGTCTTCCAGCTCAGGAAATAATGGTTGCCGACCTGATCCACACTTGCACTTCTTAGCATTTCCCTCATCGGCCTGTTGACTGAGGTTATCATATGCTGCACGCCATTTTAGTACCATTCAGAGAATTAACTTCTTCTCTTTGCAGAAAGCCATCAGATTCTTTCTCCGGGAGTCCTCCACGATTCCTTTCTTGTACTCGACAGAATAGCTCTTTCTTTTTGCACTCATCTTGTCTTGGGGGGGTTAATTGAAGTCTTACAAGACTGGAGTGGCAACACAAAATGGCACCGGTTAAGAAGAGAAGGCACAACCACAGCCGTCCATTATCAAGTGCGTGCACTTTACCCATCTTATGACTTTCTGCAAAGAGAAGAAGTTGGGTATCTGAATGGTTCATAAATGGTGAGCAGAGTATGATAACCTCAGTCAACAGGTGTCAATAATATTATTTTATAATTCAACACATCCTTCGTGTGTTGTTGACAATCTTAATTGGGGCTTATTTTTGGGGTAGGGCTTATATCATGACCACCCTGTCAAACCATGCTAGGCATTATTTTTTGGTTAGGTCTTATTTACAAAGAAATACGGTAGTAAGATATAAAAGCTGTTAGTGCAGTGTGTGATAGTAGGTAGGAGATTATGTAGTACAGTTTTAGCTGAGAAGCCGTTTTGGTAATACTGTTGTCAGTGTGAGGGGAAAAAAATCAAAGAGAGATACAGAGTGATGCTTTTCTGTACTGCGCTAGGAATTAGATTATGTTTAGAGCCTTTTATAGCTGGAAGTGATGAGGTGACAAGTTTTTGTGGTGTTGCAGAAATCATATTTGTTTTCTTAGGATTCAAAAGGAATTTATTGTGTAGTAACTGATTAGGACATTTTATGAAGTTTGCTCGGAGTTTAGGTTGGAGGCCGGGATGAGTTCTGCTGGAGTCAATCAATAGTAAATCCATCCATCCATCCATCCATCCATGACCCTTTTTTCCCATTTTTGCAGAGGGGGTCGGGATGTCACTTTAACATGACAATCATCTCGAGTCAAGATTTATACCAATGGGTGGCTAGCCCTATCAAGGTTAATCAGTAGTAAATAATCAATCAGCAGTAAATAACACATAAAATACTAGTTTAAGGTTAGGTAAGTCTACATTAATGCTGTTAATGAACAGAGAGAGAGCAGTAATGGGACTAGTACTGAACTTTGAGTTACTCTAATAATGAATATACCTTTGTTTGAGGAGGTTCTTTTCGCATAACTTTGAAATGTTCTGTCATTCAAATAGTTTGTAATCTGTATTACTGTGCTATCTCCAAAATCCAGTTTATGAAGCTTTTGCAATATTATTATAATCTACAGTCTCAAAGGTTGCTGTCATATCAACTACTGTATTAACTGTGAGCAAGTCATTAACAAGACAGTGCTCATGGGTTGCCCCTGAAAAAGGATACTTGCATTCTCTGGGGTTACCTGGTTAGCAAATTTATAAAACAGCAACAACAACAAAAAACTAAAATCTCCAACTTTTTGTTTGTTAAAAAGGCATTGGAGAAAGCAGTACAACTTCACGTGGGATCCTACTTGAGACACAATGACATCATTGATGCTTTCCTGGAGTCAGCCATATTACTGTAATGGCTCTGCCTAGAGTCTTTAATGACCTTCATATTGTGAGACAGCAGCACTGTTACTCTCCTCTGCTGCTGATCCATCCCCTCATAGTATCTGATGCAGTAGATTATTCTTCCTAACCATTTGCAGCACTGTGGTATTCAAGTGCTGTCCTACAATGTGTTTGTTCTCCTATATGCATGCACAGAGGAGTACTGGAAAGGAATTCATTATACAGCTGGGGTGTGCCACTGGGTTCCATTCTGAGGCCTCTCCTATTCATCCTATGCATGCTGCCTTTGATGGATATTAAAGCAATTCATTATACAGCTGGGGTGTGCCACTGGGTTCCATTCTGAGGCCTCTCCTATTCATCCTATGCACGCTGCCTTTGATGGATATTAAAGCAATTCATTATACAGCTGGGATGTGCCACTGGGTTCCATTCTGAGGCCTCTCCTATTCATCCTATGCACGCTGCCTTTGATGGATATTAAAGCAATTCATTATACAGCTGGGGTGTGCCACTGGGTTCCATTCTGAGGCCTCTCCTATTCATCCTATGCATGCTGCCTTTGATGGATATTATTCATTTGCAGAGTTACGTCATCATTGTTGTACTAGCATGAAGTTATACCTCTTACTTCATCAGGAATCCATGTCAGCTCTTAACTATCTTGTAGGAAATTTTTTAAAGCATCGACAACTAGATGGCCAGTAATCTGCTTAAACTTAACACTTCCAAAACACTTGCAATAGTAATTCATGCTACACCTCATGAATTTTCCTTGAGTATTTTTTCCTCTAAATATATTTTACTGTGAAACAATCTGCATTTCATGGCTATGATATGGGATCAAAGGGTTATTTTTGACCACAAGCTCATTTTGAAGAACCAAATGTTGCCCTCTTTTTGTGTATATTTTCTTTATTAAACATCATCTCACACAGTCTGTTGCTCCTATAACAGTGCATGTGCTTACCACCTCCCATGTGGATTACTGCTTTTCTCTGTACTTGGAGCTGCCTGGTGCACAGCTTTGCAAACTGTTCCACTGGACCCTGGACAATTGTTTATCAAAGGCTCATAGCTTTGGAATCTACACCTGACTGGATGAGGGGTTGCAGGATTTAAGTGCTCTTAGAAGAATAGTTATTTGAATTAGTGTATAGACTAGTGGGTGTGCTATTTGTCATCTTTGGTGATTTTTTTTTTATCTTTGGTGATATTGGCAATATTTTAATTTACTTGCAATAAGTTCCATATTTGTTCTCATTGTTCTCTCTGTATTTTACTCTTTGATGCTGCATTTTTGTGCCTAATAGCTTAATTTGCTTAATTTATATGCTCACCATTGCTTCCTTTATAGTGCTCAGATGCCTGCATTATAATAAAGTTGACTGAATCTTAAAGCTTTGTTTTCATCATGGAACAAAGTGGTGTGTACCATCCTTTTCACTTTGTAAAGAAATGCCACTATTCACTGCTCTACAGAACTTGTTGGTTGCTAAACAGATTCTACTGTGAAAAACTTACTTCATGAGATTTACTGTCCTTTTGTCCAAAGCTTTCAGCACAAGGAGACAACAGTGGCACTGACATCACTTTTAGAGACACAGCTTTTTCACTGCACTGAACATCCTGTGAATTAAAGCAGAGCTGAAAGATGCACCTTTTGTTATGCTCATTTTCTCTCCTTTGTAATTTCCTTTTTAGTCAAGTAGATAAAGTCAGTATAAGCTCCCCAGCCAAGAAGAAGCTAAAACCCCACTTTGTTTTGACCCAAGATAAAGTACAATTTTGTAAAGGACTTACCATAATATTAGATGTTTGAATGGATTGTAACAGTAGACTGGTTGTGCTTCTGCTGCAGAAGATCTAAAGTCTGGCCTGACATCCAGAACTTTGCACCTTTCCATGTTTCTGTCATACAAAGAACCACACTGCATCTTTAGGACGTTAGCATTTCCCAGTATAAATCAGATATCTACATACACCATCTTCAGTTCTTTCTTGCCCAAGGTCCATCAGGGAAGTCTTGTCCATGATCCAGAAAGTATCAACTCGCATACTGATTACTGGGCATACCCCTAACCTGAGGAAGGATCCTTTTCAGTGCATTCTTGGGTAAATGAACAATGGATGCCAACTTTACCAGGACACGGTTCATAGGTTAGTACTAGGCTAACTGCCCTTGCGAGCCATTTTAAGCCTAGCAAATTATCCCTTGTGAGTCTCAAACCCTGCATCTTGGGTTTGTAAGTCAAACACCTTAACCAGTAGGCCATCCTCCTAACCCGGTGCTCCACAAGTCCATCCAGACCTCTACAGAATTGAGGCCCTGTGAAAGGGGTAGATGTGTCTCTCTATAAGAATAAAAAGAGAAATGGTAAAGGGGTATCATACCCCAGTCTCTGGAGTTCACAAAGGAGCAAGAGGATAAAGTTTTGAGGGACACCTACACTGAAAAATGATGTGCTTGAACATCTACTGTTATGATAGATTCCTTACACAACTGTTTATAAAAGACCAACCTCAGAAGAAACTGTATAAAAATGAAAACAAAAATAATAAAAACAGTTCAAGAAACCTGCCATTAAAATGAACATTGCAAAATAAAATTCACAGATGAAACAACTTGTATTTTCTTATGAATGGTAAAAAATTCACAAACACTTTAGTCTCAATTAGAGAGACTACATCAGACTTTCAACTGAAGGGAAATAGTGATATTTAAAGCACATACAATACGGCCCACAACTAGTCATATTGTTTCATTGATTTAATGAGCCATCACCTTCTTTTAAAGCACAACTGAACTATTGTCATAGTATGGATTGTTGTTGTGGTAATACTATTTGTTGGAATGATTCCTGCAGCTCACAGAGTTGAGGAGGTGGAAGAGTTCCTTGTTGTCAGATGCAGGAGACCCAGCATGTGGCCTAGATAAATCCTGCACTTGCTAAATAGGTGGGGTTAATGCAATAGTTCGAAAAGGTGGGGATAGAGGACCAAATAGCAGTTTCTAAAATAGATGGTGTACTCACTCCTTGGAGGAAGGTTCCAGTAGCTACAATGCTCCTAGTTGTGTAAATTCTAATATGTCCTCCTAACTTATTCCCATGAGCTGATTAGCAAAGAAAATTACAGTGTGCCAGCTATTTAGAAACTAAATGTTTGGAACCTGGCTTTTCTTCCTTTTTAGTTGTAAAGAATACAGAAAGCTGTTGTGAAGTTCTGACATTTTGTCCTAGTTAGATTATGTCTTAGTTTCCTATGCACATCCAAACAATGTAGAGTTATATCCCATATCTTCTGAGAACAAAGAAAAATACCTGCAGGTCTGGGTTCTAATTTAAGGATATTTATGTTACCACTGTAAGCATAAAGGAAGTGCTTGCTGATGGTCTAACTCTGTTCTTATGGATCACAAAAATGGCTGCTTGAACATGAGCACTTAATAAATTAAGTTTTTTAAAAAATAACTCTAAAATTGTCATGGCTGACATGAACCAAGCAGAAGGGTTGTTTTTCATATCAGGAATGTTGGGGGTAAATTTGCTGCTCTTAAATGCAGAAGTGTAGCTAGCTATTTCAGTATCTTGAGAATCCTCCCATTTGCTGTCCATCTTAAAAAAAACTCCTCTCTTCAGACTAAAGGGGCAATAAAAGGCTTTTAAACTGTAGCAAACTGTTTGCTACATTTGTAGTAAGCAGGTGTTACACTTTCTGTCATACATGTGGTGCTAAAGCACTTCAGTTCTGACTGCAAGATGAAATGCAGACATTAATCTCTGCATCTCGATAATGCACTGAAGAACAATTTGCACCCACCATGAAGTTTATCAAATCCTCTGTGAACTGGTGCCTAAAAAGGAGAGAGGTCATAATATCCATGCTATGAGCTGTCGAGTCCTTAAAATTAGGTATATCAGGGCTTCCTTGTGCTGAGATAAGAGGTCCACTCAAAAAAAAAAAAAAAAACAGTGTGAACAGTTTTCTCTGGGTATTTCTAAGAGAAGAGAGAAACAGTGCTGACTGTACCAAAAAGAGTGATGTTAAGTATCATCTTCATTCCCTCTTCATTTGCTTCTGTATCACCCTGGAGAATAGGGGCATCCAAGTGAATGCATACAGAAATACACCTGTTCAAATGATGGAGAAAGCATCCCATGCCCAAGCATATTTATGTAGTGGTCTGGAGTAGAATTCATCATGTGTTTGCTGTTCGAAGAATCAAAAAGTTCTATATCTGGCACATTCCACCTGTTGAACATTTGCAGGAATTCATTCCTGTCCAGCATTCACTTGACATGTCTCTCATATCTTCAAGTGGTCGACCAATGAGTTATGCAGAGATGGAATGTAAACTGCTCTTATACTCATATCTGAATGTGGGGTTATTTATTTATTTATTTAACATTTGTTTACTGGGAAAATCCAACTGCGACAGAGCCCATTTTCAGGAGGCTCAGGGAGTAATGTTCCAGACACGTCTTTGGAATGCTTGGGTTATTTCCCAAGCAAGCATTGCCAGGACCCATTCCGTCCTTATTTATGTACCACATTAGAGTTGTATTGTCTGTGACCACTTGGAGCACTCCCTGCTACAGAACTGGTTTGAATGCTTTTAATACTTGTACCACTGCCAACATTTCTTTATGGTTATGTGTCTTTTTCCATGACTGTAACTTCACTTGCTGTGGATCTTGAGCCCTTTTGAGTGGGCTTCCCAGACTGGGTGAGAGGAATCTGTGGTTAGAATCTTGTTTGAACAGTGCACCTCTTTCTTTTGGACTTGATTTTGCTTGAAGTAAGGAAGAATCAGAAGCATCTTCTGTGTGCACCGGCTCTGCTGACTTGAGGTGAGCTTTCTTATGTTAAGTCTTTCTAGGATTACCATTAAAATCATTGATATCATAACACCTAGTGCCCTGAGGAATGAGCCTTTTTTTAAGAGATGTCCAGAAAGTAACCTGACAAGGGATTCCATTGTGCTCAGTGGGAAGAAAGCTATCTAGGTTTTGGACCCTAACAGTTCCTCCAAAAATATCAACCTTTTGGAGGGGCACAAGTTTAATTTGTTTGGTTGATAGAGAGCCCTAGAGTTTGCAAATCATTGTAAATTGCAGTACCGTCTCAAATCACTCTTTTAAACTACTCCCATGACTGGGCCTAGATCAGGCATTCATCCTGCTATTAGTATATATAGGGTCTGTAATATGCTACCATTTGAGCCATGCACATTGTGAAGAGTAGCCCCTGGGGGTGAACGAAAGGGTAAGGAGGTAAACTGGTAATACGGATCCTTTGCCTTGAATCTGAGAAAGTGACTCTAGACCTGTGAATGGGAATGTATAAGTAGGCATCCTTGAGATTCAGGGTCACTGCTAGACGTTGTGGAGACAGTAGGAGATAAAAGGCCTGCGGGGTTAGTATTTTGTGTTTTGGGTCTTTTAGAAATGCATTAATGAGTGAAACAATCTTTTTTGGGAAACAGGAACAGTTTTGATAGGAACCCTTTGTCCTTTTGTCTTACTTCTTTTTTCGTAGCATTTCTTCATTCCCTGAAGAAGAAGCATATCCATTAGAGGATGAACTAAGACGACTTCCTTTTCTTAGCAGTGATGGAATCTCTGTAAATTTTAGTTTTGACTGGAAATGTAGCCAGTAACCTTAACCTAATATTTTCAAGACCAGTTTGTCCTTAATAATTCATCAGGTGTAGAGAATTATGTCACCTTGCCACCAAATATATGTCCATTGGGCTAAAGTCAGAGTGGGGACAAGTGCTGGGTTGGGGATTTGGGCTAGACTAAGGGAGGAAGGTAGTTCATAGTAAGGCAAGGCCTTCATTGGGTAATTCCTGTCTTACATCAGTATAGAAAGATGCAAGTACTGACTGAATAGTCTTCTTCTTCTCTTTTGTCTCTTAAACACTTCAGTGAAACAGCAGATCCTTGACTTATCCTGCACTAATGAGCTGTGCTTTAACATTCTCTAACAGGTGATGAATATTCAACCAGTCATCTCATCTGATAAAAGACCCAGTGTCTGCTGCCCTGAATGCTGCTTACACATCATCATAGGCACATTTAATTGTGTGCTTTGCTACCTGAGTGACAAGTTGGATACGTTCTGGGAGGTTTGCTTTTTGAATGTTGTCAGGTGCCTCCTCAGTTGGTCACAGATGTTAATATGCAATAACTGAAACTTGACATTTCAAGGCAACCAGGGTAGCAGTCATGCAGGAATTATATTGATGCCGTAGGAAAGCAATTAGGAACAGTAACCAGTCTGGACCCATTTCTTGTTCCAGAGACACTACTAATGGGTCAGATGTATGCTTTTATGTAAAAATATGTGAAAATCCAGTACATTATAGAACTGGTCAGGTTTCTTTGGGGCAGAAGGTTTAGATGATGCTTCCAGAAAAACAGCAATGACAGCATCTGCCTTAGCCCTTAAGACTGATATGATGAACACTGGTTTGAGGATTTGCAGAACTACAAGCTCCAAGTAGTGCTTTGGGGTATCCAGGACCTCTTTACATCCCATTTGAAGTGCTCCTTCATTCTACATAAGGTAAGGATGTGGAAAACATTGTGTCTTCATGGTGCTGAAGCCAATGGTGTAGACCTTCTGTTAGGCATAAACCAGCTCTTTCTCCTCACTGTCTGAATGGTCTGAGTCCAGCTGTGAAAAAGGTTTCCTTTTACTTTTAGTGCAGGGAATTCCTGCCAAAGTTTAGTGGTCCACTGCCAGTCACAGGTTTTGCATAAATTGAAAAAAGCCCAGGGATAGACTGAATTAATCTTGGGATGGAGCCAGCAGACTGGCATATATGGGGTCTATCTGTTTCCTAAGGTACATGCAATCACAGGGAGGTTGATTGAGGAAACATCCTATGTTTGAACAAGTGAGTGCTCTTAACACTGGATGCCACCTTACAGACCTGAGTCTGGGGACAGGCATCCCTGACCATCACCTTCTGACCATGGACAGCCTCATTTAGAGGCTGTCCTTGGTAGCCTCATTCAGAGGGACCAAGGCAATTCTCTCATCTGCCTTAGAAACAACAAAATGGGCATCAGAGGCAGATGCTTACAGTGGAGCATCTGAATTGGCATCCTGTGGAAGATGGAAGATATTCAACTCTGGAAAGATATATCAGGGTCAAACAGCATTTTGACCTTCAGAGTGTCAATGCCAGAGGCCTCAGATGATGTCAGTGCCTGCGACTGGGCCTGCAGAAGCATTTCTCTAGGCCTGGTACCCTCAAGTTGAGAAAGGAGCTCAAGGCCTTAAAAAGTATCACCTTCTTCACTTTCATTCTTCTTTCTCAGGTGCTTCTCTTTTTTCTTTTCACCTAGGACGTCTATAATAACCGAAGATGCAATGAAGGAGGTGGCAGCCCTATGGAGCAAGTCCTCAAAACTCTTTCATTTTAATATAGTTCCAAAAGGAGTTCTCATTTTTCTTTATAATTTTTCATCTAAAGTCCTGGCAAATACAATAGTTAGGGACATTTTGCTCCACTCACAAAGGACAAATTGTATATTGTGAACTTTATACAGAAACTGCTGATTGCAAACAAATTTACTAGCCTTATCTGAGGTGGACATACCCTAAGGCCATCACAGTCATCTGACCCCACCAGTTTAACAATATACTAGCTCTTCTGAGATATAGACACAAAGAAAGCGTTTCCTCTGGGGTATTTATCTGGTACCCGTATTCCAGACACAAGCTAAAACACTGGACTAATGTTGCTAACAGCACAAGTCATTGCTAATGCACATGATGAAAACAAACTAGTTTCCAGTCTCTTCCTAGATTTATCCAAAGCTTTTGACACAGTATCCCACAATCTGCTTATAGCTAAACTTAAAGAACTTAACCTCTCCCAAACCCCTTTACTTTGGTTCACTAGCTACCTCTCTAGTAGAATCCAATCTGTCAGGTGACTATCAGGCCCCCCCCCCCTTTTTTCCTGTCCATACTGGAGTACCACAGGGTTCAATACTAGGGCCCCTTCTTGTTAACATTTTTACAAATAATCTTCACTCTGCCTGCCCCCATTCCTCTGTTATCCAGAATGCTAAAGATTCTACTATCATATCCTGTTCTGATAATCTCCCCATCTATTATCCCTTATTGGGTTATTGAGGATCAACTTAAGTTTGACTTCCACATCCTGCAATCCATCAGAAAAACACACCAAAAACTAGGCTTACTATATAGGAATAAAAGATACCTCACAAGTAACTCAAAACAAACTTTGGCACAAGCCTTTCTACTACCAACTCTTTTCTACGCCGCACCTTTTCTCACCAGCTTACAAACCAACCTCATGACTAAACTTGAATCTGTCTACAATAAAATAGCTAAATTTGCAGCAAATCTCCCCTGCCGCTCCCGCCACTGCAATGCCCTACAACTTCTTCAATGGCCAGAAGCACATAACCAACTCCTACTCCCACAACTCCAGCTCACTCACTCTATTCTTATAAGTCCCTCTCATTGCCCTGCTCTCTCTACTCTAATCTTTCCCTACAATCCCAAACATTGTCTCTGCAGTGCAGACCTACATCTTCTGGAAGTCTATAAGTCCAATAAACAAACGGGGAAACTTCTTCATAGACATTCTGTTGCTAATATCTGGAATAAACTTCCCCTAGATCTCAGAGCTACCACTAGTACCTTCTGTTTTAAAAAATGTTAAAAGATGATACAGTCAGAACATGGTCTTGTCCTTGTCTCAGTCCAACCTGACCTACCTCTCCCCGTTCTTCTCGGCCTCCTCCATCTCTGCTAGTACCATATCAGTGATCTCCGTACCCCTATATCATGTATTTGTCTTCCTGTAGACAGCTTCTACCTAAATATCAGACAAGAACTTTAAGTTTTATCACTTTAATTACACTTACATGCCAATGTAACTGTAACTGATTGATTTACTACCTGTAAATTCCGTCTGTACCGTATGTACATGTGGAACCAGATGAGACTATGTATTGTTTTACTGTAGAAGTTCCTTATCATAACCAATAGTAAGCACACTACTGTTGGAATTGTCATAGTTATGTATATTTCTTTGAAAGTAATTCTTGGTTTTATGTTTTTTTTTTTTGTTATTGGAACTTTTCTCCTCGGGCCTCTGCTAAAAAAGGGCTTCTAGCCCAGTCAGACTAACCCAGTTAACAAATGTCAAATAAATAAATGAAAGTCATCTTGCAAACTATAGTGCAGCAACAAAGGACAGAATATGGCACAGGTGGATACCTGCTTTATAGTGGGAATGCACTGACATCCTATGGATGCAGAACTCCAGCCAGGAGGGGGAGACGTTCTTAGTTCTGGAACTGGGGCATACATTGGACATTCTGCAGCAGATGTCCCAGCAATGAGCACAACTGATGAACACTTTAGAGCCTTCAGGAAGAGTCTAAGGGCAGAATTCTTAGCCTGAACACATAAAGCTTTTTGAAGAATACCCATACTGTTACTCTCAGTGAATGGTTCTCCTTTCTCAAAAGGCTAAGTACCTCTTATGGTTCAATTAAGGCTTAAGATAATCACTGTGACTGCTACAAATTTCACATTTTACCATTTTTCTTGTTTCTTAAATGTAAATTATTTCTTGCTTTCTTATATGGTGTTCTAATTCTGTTACTCCTTTCTGTTTATTGCTGTTGTGCTCTGTTCTAATTATATTTGATTCCTGTGTCCAGATCGCTCCATCTCTCTCTCTCTCTCTCTCTCTTTTTTCCTTATAAAGCCCTGTTATTTTTTGCCCATGACCACAGAAAAAGTGCAACATTAAATATAACAGAAACACACACACACACACACACACACACACACACACACACACACACACACACACACACACGCACACACACGCACACACACACACACACACACACACACACACACACACACACACACACACACACACACACACACACACACACACACACACACACACACACACACACACACACACACACACACACACACACACACACACACACAAACACACACACACACACAATTTAGTGCAACCAATTAACTAGCATGTTTTGAACAGGAAACTAAGTGCAAGAAGAAAACTCATACAGGTATGCGGAGAATATGCATAACACTCGGGGAATTTAATTCTAGACTAAGTCCCACAACCTCAGACTGTGAGGCAGAGATCTTACCTCTAAGTCACTTTCCTGTCCATTATTGGGTCTGTGATATGTCCACCATATTAGGTTGTACTGTCTTAGTTTGCACTGGTTTTGGCTGTAATCTGGTGATTGTTGAGTGTGTGTGTGTGTGTGTGTGTGTGTGTGTGTGTGTGTGTGTGTGTGTGTGTGTGTGTGTGTGTGTGTGTGTGTGTGTGTGTTCACTGTATCTCCAGTGAGACATTGGCTAGGATGCCTTGTGTTAGAAGGATTAATTGGAACTCATTACCTTTTATGCTTGTTCACTGACTGTATGATACAGCTGAGTAGTATGCACAAGGGAAAGGTGTTTTGTAAAACCGTTTCTACACTGCTAGCTTCTCTTGCATTAATATTATATTTGAAAAGTCTCATCAGCCAAGTTACTAATAAACATATGAATGCATAACCAAAGCAATGAAAGTCTCAGTTTGAACTTACGATCTAGTTAGGTTTAAGGCTGCAGATTGTAAGATTGTTTCATGTGAAGAGATATAATGATAACATGAGGTTACATGCACCTTTTCTTCTACAATGAGCAGTGTCTCTGTTTAATGTGCTATTGTTCACTTCTACTATATACATATGGGCATGCCTTTATTTTATTAGCTTTGTCCTACGGCAGTAACCTTACCTTGACAAGATGTACCCTGTAGATCTATGTCACTTTGACAGGAAATACATGGTGAAAATCTTGCCAAGAATTCAGTGAGATGGACTCCCAAGATGCCTGCACACTGATCAACAAGTTAACTTTAGCTCTCCCTGTGAATAAAGAAACTGAGAGATAAGGGTCAGGAACTCTTCCATTTTAAGTGAATTCAGTTTTTGGATAGAAAGTACACTGTCTGGATGCCAAGAAGAAGAAACTAAGAACAAAAAGTCAACTAGAAAAGATGAGATAACACCGGCTACAAAGAATCCTGCAGCTGTTCAGCAAAAAACAGTTCAAACTGCAGCTTTAGTGGAAGACATAGCTTCCAGTAATCTAGAAGAAAAATAAGTCAAATGTGCTCAGAGCTGATTAAAGTAAATGAAACACTGAAGGAGTATATCAACTCAGATAAAAGGCAAAAAAAAAAAATGGAAGACGCTCTTAACAGATATTCAGATGAGGTGATAAAAACTGCAAAAAATCAGAGGTCAAAATGAAGAAACTGCTGGCTGAGTATAAGACTACTCAAGAAGAGATGTTACAGTAAGTCGTAGAATTAGAGGACACAGCATATTGGGAAAACCTGAGATTTTCTACTGTAGCAGAGAAATTGGAAGGAATAAAATGTATAATTTTATGAACGTACAAATAAGCAACTGGAGTGGTATTCCACATGATTTGTTAATTGAAAGGGCACATTGTGTGTATGCTCCAATCCTAGCTATTAGAAAGCCGCCAAGACCTGTATTAGTAAATATGTAGTCCTGCCAACCGAAAGAACTGATCCTGATAAAATGTGGCAGAAGAGCAAAGTATTAACATTTGGAGACAGTTAAGTGTTTGTGGAAAATGATTAGACAGAAGAGAAGCAAATTTGTTCTGGTAATCAAGGAATGTTGACAGGCAGGTGTGAGATTCAAGCTGCTGTATCCAGCTGTCTTCAGAATAGTTTTTCCTGGAAGATCAATGTCATTTTTTGAAGCAGAACAGGCTAAAGAAGAAATGCAAAAGTTTGTTTAACAAAAAGTGAGACATCAAGCAGAAAGGCACTCTGCTTCTCATTCTTCTGATAATAAAGAGAGGCTTTCCCAGTGAAAACTTTACCAATGTTCCAAATAAAAATGCTTGACAGGCAGAGAAAATTGTACAAATTGACTAGAAGAATGGGAGCACCTTGGAATTGAACCAGAGTCTGGAGTTGGGGTATGAAGATGAACAGGAAGAAGACCTGAAACATGGAAATAGTGAATAAATGTTAGGTTACAAAGCATCGATCACATTTGTGAACTATGACTGTACAAGAAAAAGTGGAAAGAATGGACTTTTGTTGACTTTATTAAACTTGGGGACTGAAAAGCTTTTGCCCCACTTCAAGTCATTAATGTTTGGAGTGACACTAAGTGGAAGGAAAGAGGAAGGAAAAGTGTAGCTGCAAGAAAAACAATTCATTTTCTTAACAGTATTCCTACAAACATTTTCATAAAATAAATTACATATCTTATAGTATAGCATATCAGATATTATTGTATGTGATAAAGATACTAAAGTAAACAGATGCATGTTTTTTTTCTTTCTTCTTTTTCAGTATTAAGAACTATATGCATTATAATGCAAAAAGAGAAAAAAGGCTGCACAAAAGCATAATTAAGTTTATAGGCTGTTATCTTGGGTTGCTGAGGTGTAGGATGGGTGTAAAATGACACAGATCATAATATATGTAGAGCTAATGTGTTTCCTGTTACTTTTTCATAGGTGAATGTCTGGATTAAGACCCTTGGCTTAATCTAATAACAAGTTTTAAGTAGAAACAAATAAACAAGAGAACATTAAATGTAATGAAATGTTTTCCTTTAGGAATAACTGTTCAGCATGATTTTAGAAACCTGCAACTGAGAACCACATTTTGTCTTATTTTTCATGGTGACAAACAGAATATAAAGTAATAAAAAGCTAGAGCATTGGTGTCTTTAAAGCTAAAAGTTAATGTTTTCTGAAAGGTTACAAGTTCTTTTTTTTTTCACATCAGGGACGGAATTAAAGATAAAACAAGAAAAGACAGAAATTAGTGTAATTAGGAATACAGGCAGTAACATGTCTTAGCATGGATAACCTAAATTTTAAAACAAACGATACAAACAAGCGAGGCAGACAGAAACACTAAATCACAAACCAAATGAAAAACAGGATATCCAACAGCTGCAAACGAAATTCTTTAATGTAAAAGAAGTTTAATATAAAAACTCTGCACGTTTTCGTCACTCTAAATAGAGTAACTTCTTTAGAAAACAAAGCAACGGCTATGCAGTAACCACTTATTTAAAAACTGTTACATACAGTCATGTGGTAGTGGCAACCAATCATTCGATTCTAAAATTGTATGTAATTTAAAAGTTAATTAATTAAACTAGAAGTGCAAGCTTAAATGTTTGAATGTTTAAATGTACAACAAAACAGAGACACATTCATAGTGCTTTGATGTCCAAAATACTATACAAGCAGTCCCTATAATAAACAAATGTTTACCTATGAGAACGAGTGGTATCATACATAAAATCTGCAAAAAAATAGTATTTTGGCTCCCAAATAAACAAAAAGTCTAGAAGATTTAGAATTTTTGCTTGGAAGTATTTGCATAGGTATTTTTAGGTAGATGGCACATGTTGGAGGTATGATGGGGAAGAAAAAGGTAACTGGGAACATGTTTTGGGAGTATACTGAGTTGATAAAATTTAAAAATTACCTATAGAGTACTCTGCCAGAAATATTGGAAGAGTAAATGGATGTTACTAAGCAAATGATTTTTTGAGCTGTGATGCAGGATCTGAACTGCCTAGACATAATAAGGCCTTGTTAAGTTTAATGATTGAAGCTGCCAAAAAAAAAACAATTACTAGAAAATGGAAATTAGAGTCTAAACCAAACATATTTGAAGTAGTGAATATTGTAACAGATAAAGTAGTAGACATTGTAACAGAACTAAAAGACCTGGAAATGGGGTCTTTAGAAATGGGTAGGAGCAAATTACACAGAAAGAAAAATGGAAATTCTGGGAAAAATACATCCAGAAAAAATGTTTTGGAGGAGGAATGAAGTTTAATATTGACCAGCTTATGTTGGATTGATTATATTGTACAAGAGAATAAATGTGATGTATAATGTTTGCAACTGAGAACATAATATGTTTTTTTTCTTTTACATAAATATAAGTTTGCCTGTGTCACAAGTGGTAATTCAATACAGATGTCTGAAAAAAAGAAATCAGGGTGACATCTTTACTTACTCATTGGATTCAATATAGTGTGATGGTGATGGATTTATCTGAAACAGAAAGTGATTGATAACAGTAATTCAATGTTTAGTAATACACATCTTTATGTGTATGGTATTAAAATTTAAGTTCTACACATACTGATAGATGCATATAAGAGATTTGTACATCTTCATTAGGGCAAAGGGGTAGTAGCTGCATGATTAGGTCCTTTGCATTTTTCTATATGTAACACATGCTGGCCGATTCATTATTATGCTCTTTATCCTATGACTTCATTGTAGCATCACTAGTGTATGTCCTTTGTAGCTTAATACATGTGCAAATGTATGAGAATGTACAGTAGAGACAACTTAATGAGAGAACTTTACAGTTATGTGTATCTTTTGCTATGCACGGGGGCTAAAAAGAGTATATTACACATAGGTTATATATTGCCTGCTATTGCTTTAACTTCTTTTAACTGCACCTCAGAGGGTAAAGGCCATATTCTAGTTATTACTTACTTTCTGTAGGTTTGGCCATAATTATACTGCACAATGTGTGTAAGCCCCTATAACCAAAAAAAAAAAAAAGGCATCTGTGTCACTTGTTTAATCAAAGGTAATCTATAAAAAAGAAAAAAAAAACTGTTGTTTTATATGTATTTTCCTTTTGTTATGAGGCCTTGAAATGTGTTTACACTTGAGCGATTAAAAATTATGAAAAGATTCCTGTGCCATTTATAGTAATGGTGCTCACCAACAAGATATTTTGCAGTGGCAAGCCCTTCTAAACCCCTCACACAAGCAAACATAGAAGGTAAGCACCCATAGCCCCAAACCTATCTTTATAGCCACACAACATTAATGAAAGTAAAATCTCTCCAAAGAAGTGCACTTCATTCTCAACCAGTCGATATTTTCATTCTAAGAGCAAGCAATTTCTGCACATCCATGAATCAGGGAAATATTGGACACCTATATATACCTCCACTATATGAATCCCTGAAATAAGGGACTGATATTTGTCCAAAGCAGCACTATCGCAGTATTATCTCTGTTTCTGTCTCTGTTTGTCTCTTCTGTTTTTCTCTGTCTGTCTTTATTTATTTTCACATATATCTTATTAATAATCTCTTATGTACAGGCTATGGGTCTACCATTTAAACATAGTCACTTTTACTTTTACTAAAGGCTTCAATGTTTAAAAAGTTTTAGTTCCAAACTACACAAAAGCTACAAGTCATAATGCTGAATATGTGCAGGACTACAGTTAGAATTAGAACTCCAGAAACTTACAAAAGTAATTAGGTCTGAAGCTTTTATCTGACGCTCAAAGCATACAAATTAATTTGAGTAAATCCAGTACTCTAGATGAAGTTTGCAGAGGGGTAATGATCACTGAGCATAAATGGCTCTTTTCCCTGATGTCCTGATATATTTCGTTAGGATGAATAACTTGTTTTGAGTCACAGAAAATGCAGTAGTAACTAAGGAGTTGCAAGAAAGGTTTATAGGACGTAGCTCATTAGCAGATCACAGTCCTACCTAGGTGCTATACTGTTAGATACTGTTATTTACTTTCCAAGTAGGCTTCACTTAAAATGCAACATGACTGCTGTCTGGACTTAGTTCTGTAATATTCTACCATTAACAGGGCTACACACAGGAGGTTAACGATTCAAATGGTTACATTTATTTGGCATCTTTAATATTACTCATCTTGGAGCAGAATTACTGAAATTAAGAGAAGACACATTTTTAAAAGCATAATTTTTACCTGCATATTTTACTGCATTTAATAAAATAGATTACAAAGGAGCACTATAGTTTACATTGGGTGCAGCAGCTAGAATGAATGAAAGGCAGGCAGTTTAAGTGTATGGTACAAGGCCAGATTTGAACTAATCACAGAGATGGGTTACAAATATATCTAATTAGATTCATGTGGCAGCCTCTAGATCTTGGTGTTCCTTTACTATTATAATTTCCCTTGCATTATTAAGTGTACTGGCCAGTGACAGACCAGGAGTTGTCTGGGTGTGTGTCAGTATTGATTGGATTTTAGTACCTTAACCAAGTAGGAGGGTCCCAATCATTGACTGAGCAAAGCACCTTTCCTTTGTTTTCAATATTATATTAAGGTAATAAAGAAAGGTTAAGCTTAGGAAACACTGACCCCAATAACTGCAAATGCACTGATCCAAAGCATTACAGGAAATGCACTTTACATTTTTCTTTAACTTCTTCTTTCAGCTTTTCCCAGTTAGGGGGTTTTCTTTAACTACATGCCTGAAATTCCTGATTATTGTTAGTTTAGCAGTAAATTTGGAGCTGCATTGCTGCATTTTAAAGGTGCAAATGTAGAGCAGGAAACAACACAGCCATTCAGTATAGCTTACAATAGCAAGATGTCCTCTTACCACTGTTTCTAAAGTTAATAAATGTTATTTTCATACTGAGCTTCAGATTTAATATATTTGAATAAGAAAAAGAAGTTACATGATTTTATTGACAGTTATTTAATTTTGTGTAGGCTTAGAAAACTGTTGGATAATTTGTATATAAACATGCAACTTTCTGTGCAATTTAGAGATTACTTATATGTAGGGAAATTATAACTGAAGAAATATTGCAATTAAGGAAATTTAAGTATACTCTGTCAATATAAAGTATTTTATTTCACCTATAGGAAACATATTTCAAATTATATATGTCAGTAAAAAAATCAGTGTGAAAATACGCACACTCATGTCTACCTGACTGATACCAGAAGTAAAAATGTATGTTACAGTTGCAATATTTGTTTCACTAAACTCATTCACTTTAGTAATTCTTACTTACCTATCAACACATTGTTTTATAGGGTCATCTGAGAGTTAGCACATATACTTACAGCTGACCAAAATATGAAGTCCAGTTCAAAGCGTGCTAATCTTATTCTAAGATGGATATACTCATGAAACATTTCATTGGCCATCCTACTTTGCCAGAATTTTAGTACCTTCCACTTTCTGCAGAAAAATATAATTATTGGGCCAGATTCTAAAAGAGTTGTTCTCAGTGTAAGTCTGCCCTGATTCTGAAAGACTTGCTCACAGTGTAAGTGACTAACATCAGTGTAAGCTCTATCTATAAAGAGGCTTATACCAGGGGCCACATTACAAAACATCTGCTCTCAGCCTGCTTTCAGCGTAAGTGGTCACTTACACTTGACAGCAAGTCTTGGACTCGGCCCCTAAATTCTTTATATTGTGAAGCATACTAGTCCTCTAATGTGTAATACTAATTTGGCATTAATTGTCATCAGCATATTATTATTATTATTGTTATAAAATATTTTTTCCAGCTTATATTTAGCACTTTTATATATATATATATATATATATATATATATATATATATATATATATATATATAATGTGTGTGTATCTATCTATCTATACATATATATATATATATATATATATATATATATATATATATATATATATATATATATATATATAAAATACAGATCAGCTCTTAAATAGGAAACATATTCACATGGCTCTAAGGAGTACTTTCTTAAATACAGAAAAAAAAGCCTGCACATGTGAATAGGTAGTCATTTTTTTTCTGAAGAAGCCTGTCTATTCATTTTACTTTCCCACAAAAATGAATAACATGTGAAGGCACAATTAAGCTTGACTCTGTAGCACTAGAAAATCATTATAAATGTTATACTACTAGGTCTGCTGTAGGAGTTTATTTATTTTAGATACATGCAGTTGAGGTGATTCTGCAACAATTTTGAAATAAAAGACATACTTGAGAAGTAAATGTAGCCTAAGCAAATATATATGTGTGTGTGTGTTTATGGATATCATATATATATATATATATATATATATATATATATATATATATATATATATACATATGTATATGTATTTATGTAAACTAGATGGCATACTGAAAATGAAACACTTTAATGAGTGCAGTTTGTAATCAAAATGCAAGTAAATGTATTTAAAGAGAATGAGCAATGGCAGAATAAGACGAGATGGTGTGTGAAGGAAAACTTGGCTAAGTTTTTAATAATATTTGGTATGCACAGTTAGACCTACTGCACCACATCCAAAGATGTAACCACATCAGAGTGATGTGTTATCAGACTAACCTCTGGGGCTTGTTAGAGTGGGTGGACAGGCATGTGATTGACACTATGATGTCAGTTGTGGAAATTCATTTGGGAGGCTGCAATCTGTTAAAGTTTGATAAAGCATTTTTTGCAGGCCAGGGGTGCTTCACTCCCCCTACAGCCCCGTGTAGGCTGTTTTGACCCCCATTCCTTTTACATATGTAATCTGACTCTTAGATTACATATCCTTGGTGAAATGTGAATACCCAGTCATCAAGGCTGTGCACGCATGCATGTGTGGGTGTATTTGTGGTATTTTCAGTTACTAATAACTTATCACTGCAGTTCCGCATCTGGATTAGGGAAGGCATTCACTGGCTGGAAGAGGGGCTTGAGCAGTGTTTGCTACCCCACATTTAGCAAAATACATAAGTGTAAACCATGAAAAATATAATATGTATTTAAAAATTGCATTTTGGTGCAATTTTTTCCACAGAAGAAAATAAATTATTTTTCAAAAGTGCATGTTGTGACATACATTACATAATCCTGATTATGCCCATGTTGCGTGTGTGTGTGTGTGTGTGTGTGTGTGTGTGTGTGTGTGTGTGTGTGTGTGTGTGTGTGTGTGTGTGTGTGTGTGTGTGTGTGCGTATGTGTGCATGTGTGTGTGTGTGTGTGTGTGTGTGTGTGTGCATGTGTGTGTGTGTGTGTGTGTGTGTGTGTGTGTGTGTGTGTGTGTGTGTGTGTGTGTGTGTGTGTGTGTGTGTGTGTGTGTGCATCTGTGAGAGTATATATTCATGTGTGTGTAAAGCTGTATCATCATACCAAACCAAAGTTCTGCATGGATGGCAAGTGCAGAGGCCAAAAAGTAACCATACATCCAAAAGCAAGCAGCCAGCACAGTTAGAGGATTCCTCTAACTGTGCTGGCTGCTTGTTTTTGAATCTGTGTAAAGATGTGGGTATCTATTTTTGCATATACGTGGAGAAAGTTTCAAAGGTTTGTGGAGATACAAACATTTGTACATGGAAAGTGGCAGGAAAGTCCTATTTCCTGGGCTAAACTGTTTCCAAGGCTAGGAAGATTTTGAAATATATTAAATAAATGGAAAATTCAAATGTCTTGTAAATTAATCCATTTAATGACTGGCTAGAAAAATAATTTCTGTACATGAAATTCTATTGACTTATCTCCTCTCCATATTTACATACACTATGAGACAAATTGCTATAATGCTCATGCTTATATTAGCTCAAAATCCTTGTTCTGCACAAGAAAAAGAAAAGCTTTAAGGAAATGTGAACATGGTGACAGTAATATATACTGAGCAGTTTTAAAGTGATAATCGGAGAATGAAATATATTTCTACGAACTTAATTCCAATCAGTTACTAAGAAAAATGAAAATCTGGCAGGCAAGTGTACTGTACTATAGAAGCTAACAATGCTGTCATGAAACATATTAAAGTCAAGAAAAACAAAATACAAAACAGGAGAAGTGAGGCACCAACTAATTTATCTAAGGAAATTATAAGAAATTTTGAACCTCCATATATCCAGTGCACTGATTCACATAGCATCATGTAAGTGTTTAATTGAAAAGAGAGACACTGTAAATGATTTACATTAATGTTTCCATAAAATTCAGGTCAGGAAGTTTTTTCAAACAGCACTTTCACAGTTAATTTTGTTATACAGATCCACATACCTTACCTTTCAACCTTTTTTTGCTCAAGAATTCAGAGTAATGCCAAAAAATGCTGGAGGGGCAAATACCAAAAATCAAGACAAAAAGTCTAATTCACTTAATTTAAAGAACAGCATGTTTTGAATCAACACACATTTTCTGAAGAGTAAGAGGAGTGAAATTCTAATGTTTGGTATCATTTACTTAATGACTTCACAGTCATTTACTAAAAAATCAAAAATCGTGAGGCAAAATCAGGGTTATTCTACAAATTTTTAGTGTTCAGATTTTCACAGACTGTCCACATTTTTTACTCATATTTTTGGTACATTTCCTATAAAATTGTATTTTCTGGCAAAATCACGGACAAATCATTTAGGGCTGAAGTCAGAAAATAATGGCACACATTTGATTTTCGGACCTCATATCCTTCAGAAATATTATGGTAATGCAAAACCTGTTATTCTATCAACTTTTTTAGTTTGTAAGAGCAATATTTAAAAAGTATCCCTATTTTGGGGCCTTTATCCCCCATTACTTGTGGCTTTGTCTAGATTTCTTGCTCTAAGAAGTTGAGAGATATGGTGTCACAGTCCACAAAGACATTCTGCACTCATCCATACTTCATTCTTTCTCAGCTTTATATTTGAAGTGATATTGGAGAAAAGTAATGCATTTGTTCTAATCTTATAGGAATCCCTAAAAAAGCTGAGAAATATGTGACAACTAAAGTATTATGGCTAAAGAAAGCTAAAAATAATCAAAATATTAGTCATATTAATTCCAAAAGCTAAAATATTGATTGTAAAGATCAGAATGGTGGCTTAGTGATTAAGATCTCTACTTTAGAGTTTCATGTTTTGAGGTTCAAGCCTGACCTCTAGTTGTTACCTGAATGGTGTCTACATGCTCTCTCTTTGCTTCCCCTTGAATTAACGTTTCCTTCCATATTCCCAGAACATGTTAGTTGATTGGCTACTTTAAACTGGCCTTATATTTTGCATTTACTCTTGCTCTTGTAGCCTGAGTTGTAACTGAGAAGGATATAAGGACCAGGTCACTATTCTAGCTACAAAGAGATACAATAAAAAAAAAAAAAAAACTGGCTGCAACTACAGTTGAGAAAAATTAGCTGCAGGCATACATCAATCCTTCTGACTTGACTTTTCCAGCAGTCAAAGATTTTCAGAGTAAGGCCAATCTCTTTGTACAGAGGACAGCTGCAGGACAGGAGAGCAGCCCATGCCATTGTCCAATCTTTCACTGAGCAAGTGACTACCAACAAGTATATCTGTGTCTTCTAAAGACATGCATGCCATACCTAAAGCTGTGATGAGAAACAAGGCTTCTCTGAATAAAAATGTGATCAGGAACACCCAGGGTACTCAAAACAGGGAACATAAAAGTGGAGAGAGAAATGACATTGTATCATATGTTCATCATAAGGACATACCTCATCTCCAGCTAAAGGACACTTACTTTTCCAAAAGAATTCTAGATAAAGTGAATAATGTTCAAAACAGAGTGGATATTACAGATAAGATGCTCCTACAGTACAATTAATCCTTTTATTCCATCATCTATGGTTATGGTGAATACCCTCAACCAATGGTATCCCTTTTTTTCATAATACATGGAAAGAACACTAAATCAATCTGCTATCCAGGGGAGTAGTTTGATTCCACACTAAGGAAGTAGATTACAGCAAACTTTGAAGAACTTCAATGACAACACACGTTTTGTTTCCAGACTATATATCCAGGTGTGAGTGTTCCTTGAAAGTACAAATAGTATTCCAAGGAATACACTACTTATTTTTGTAGACAGGCACTGGTAATGCAAACCAATTGCTTTAACACCCTAAAGTGGAATCCCAAGATACCTTAACCATAAGTGTCAGGCATTTGAAACAACCATACGTTGAGCTTGGAGCCACACGTCTCTCATACTCCCTCTACTTTAATATTCTAATTATTCCAATTCTGAAGTAATTACACTGACTCTCACTGTTATACCCCTCCACCCACACTTTGGATCTGATTTTATCAACTCATCCCTCAGCTTCCATCATGGAATCATGGCATCATGGAGATGCACATGAGCCAGTGCAGTTCTCTGACTCGTCCTTTGTACAAGTGAAGGACTTTCAGTGTATGTTGCTGCATCACATATGGTGGTTGTACTGCATGTGGTCATATTTAAATGCTTGCAAACCACTTGATCACAGCCAAGAGGTTGTTTGATTTTAAACACAACGGATGCACACCTAGGATCTTTAAATATATAGTCTTTGAAATGTAACCTAGGTAGAGTTCCCATGTGTGACATGTTATAGTGTGATTCCTGGGATCTGTTTTGATGTAAAATAGATTTCTACAAGAAACTGACAGTGAGCTCATTAAATAAATCCAAGGAAAGTCTATGCTGAAATATTCCTGATAAAAACTGCAGTTGTGGCAGCAGCCATGATGGAGTTGACCTAGCCTATTCTTCTAATGCTTTATAGTGACAGTCATAGCAGGAAGTGATACAGTTAGCCAGCCACTTAAGCAGTATTTGTTTATATATGTATGCCCTGTTTTCCTTGCATGAAGGAAACAAATAGCTGGTCTTTGGTTTGTGTAACACCTGAACTACTTGTGTAATTCTATCATATGCAGGATTTTTGCTTCTAATTTTGGGTAAAACACAGAAAACGGACAGATTTGATTTGAGGTAAACTCTAAAATTGCACTGAACATGAAGGAATGATGATTGGAACCAAAGGATACAATGTCCTTATGGAAAACTGTGTAAGAGCCATTACACATTTCCAGATGCAGTTGAGAAAATCTTCTTGTACATGTGATATAGTGTATCACTGCAAAAGTAAACTTAGCAGCTTCTAATTGAAGAAAGGTTAATTTTCCAAACATAGGTCTCCTGAGAAGTTTAATATAGAAGAGTATCTTAAGAAAGAACGTAATTGATGAGAGGAAAAGTGGGTGTCCATGGGAAGGAATGTGTTTTATTTCATGACTATTGTCAGCTGACAAATGTACCATCATGGAAACAAATATCAGACCTTGGTCAAATTGATGCACCAGGTATATCTGAATGAGGGGATCAAAGATAGATGCAACCTGCCTGTTGTTACTCCAGGTGAAGATTTTCCACCACTAAGGCAGATAAAATGTTTTGACATTAGGCTTCTATATGCACAAGTACTGTGAATAACTAATCCCTGAGGGGGACAATTGAAATTATCTATGCTGCTGTGAGCCTCAAGTAAACCACAGACAACATCTACTGGGTCTGCGAGATACAGTGGGCCAGGTGACTTTCCAAACTTATCTGCACTGGTCACAGTTGCCTTTGCCAGATGGTTGCTGTTAGGATGGACCATACTTTTTCTTGTCTTATTTTTAAAAAAACTGCCTTTGTATTAATCAGGACAGAAAGAAAGGCATATAGATGGGCCTGGTTTCATGCAATAGGAAATACATTTACTGCTCAGGCTCCTTTGCTTGGGAACCTGGATTAGAATTTCCTTTGCTGGTCACAGTTTTGGGTAACAGCCAGACTAAAAAGATTCTCTTCTGAAGTACAGTTTGGCAACTTCCCTGCCCAGTGTCCATTCATGCAGGTTGCCTAAGAACTTGATCAGGTGGCATGTATGCCACAGTTTTCTGTTCATTAGGTAACATAGCCTGAAGATGGAGGACGTGTTTTCAAGCCAAATCCCAGCTATCATGAGCAGCTTGCAAAGTTCATGTCAGCAGGTGCACCTTCACTTTTAGATATCGTCGTGTGGTTGTCTAGGGTTATTTGCTAGATGTCTGAGCAAAGCTCTGATTTAAAAATAAGTACTGCATAATGTCCTTAATCTCCTTTATATTCATGTACATGCTTTAGAATCCACTAGCCTACCGCTACTCCACTCCTGAGGCATCTGTTATCAGGGACTAAGAGCACTCCACACTGAATGAGGGAGTCCTGTATTGCTTCAAACCTGTTGTACACACCCCAGAAGACCTTTTATGATAAAAATTGTGAGGGAATCTCCTGCATCAGAGGCTTACAGTCTTGTTTCCAAAGATATTTTTTTCTTTTTCCTTTTTAGGCATCAACAGATTTTCTTCATAGATCCTTGCATGAAAATCCATTAAAATCATTTGAGACATGCAGCAAAATGTCAAGTCAATTGAAGAAATGCCAGCCATCAAACAGACTCTCAATACAAGCCGAATGAAGAGCTGGAGAAGCCTTTCCTGTGCTAAAGATATTCTGCCCTGTTGAAGTATCCAGCACTGCCAAAGGCAGGCCTTAGTGGAAGCCATTGTAGTGTTCACATTCTCCAAAATGAGTGAGACTTACAGGTTGCTTAGACAAATTGAAGGGATCTTCTGATCTTCTCCTTCATGATGGCTTGTGTTAGCTGTCCAGTTATTGGTAGATGAGGATCATCTTATCCTGAGAAGGGCAAACACAGTGGATAAGAAATTTGGTAATGACACGACACAGTGTTGAGGCCAAATGGTGGAGAGGTAAACTGAATTGATTGACTCCCCCTGTAAACCCGAGGATCTCTCTGTGATTCTTCTTCATAATAATATTTTTGTTAAGTATCCTTCATGTTCAGCATTTCAAGAGGGCAAGATCTACTACATCTGCTCAATATACCAAATGCTAGTCGTATCAGCTAGAAAGTAATGGCTTGAGTACACACATTCTCATAATATATGCACTCAAACTTGACATTTTGCAAGCTAAGATAAATAGTGAAGCAAATTTTTTTTTTGTTTTTTTTTGTTTTTTTCAGGAAGCAAGATCCTCTGCACACTGATAGCACCTTCCTTTAGTGTCACTACATTTTTCGGCAAAGGTTGTTGACTGACAGGAAATTAAATACTTGGCTTGTTCTTTCATCAAGGTACTCCAACCTCAGACCTCACAGATCTTACTATCATGTGAGTTCTTACGATCTTTATGTAATTAAAAGTGAGCAAAACCACACAAAAAAATCACAACTCAGACAAGGTTGCTTAAGAAATTCTGACTTGTCTTTTAGTGTTCTTAGATGTGAATGTGAGCTAAGGGGGTAACGTTTAGCAGCAAAGCAGACAGAGCCAGCAAAGTGATAATTCTGAAATTTTGACTAATAGAAATTTGTTAAAGTGAGTCATGCTCTGCTGGATTTCTCAAAATCCACACTTATTAGGTACAAGAATCAGTCTTGAGTAGAAACTCCTCAAATGATCTTGGATAAGGTCCCTTTCTTTAGCACCACAAACAAGTAGCTGTTCTAAGATACAATGAGCTATTCTAAGCTGGCTTTCATGAAGTGTGAGTTATGAAGATGAAAAAAACTCCCTGTATTCTGACTTATAACCTGCAGATGTTATCTTCCTGACCCAAAGCTCCAAAGTCAGTCTAAAACAGATAGAGAAACTGCCCCACACTCAAAAGGTGTAGGGGAGGAAGAGGAAGAAAAGTAGGGGGACCTTTTAGTCAGCATTCCAAGATTACCCTGTTACTGGGAGAGAGTATCTCTTATCCATTCACCTGCTTTAATGCCCATCCTCATTTATTTTGTTCATAAAGATTATTACTTTTTCGCAAAAGTCTTCCTCTGCCTGGACAGCTCAGCTCTTGACAGCGTAGGATAAAAGAACCAGTGCTTGATGGGCTAAATTTGACTGTTACATGGAAAAGGAGGATGAAAAAAGGCTGCTTTTCTTTTCTAGCTTTTTAACTATATCTTCCTTTCCTATTTGGAATACTAAAAGCATATCCTTGCCTAAGTGGGCATTAAGCAAATGGCCCTTCACCTTTTCAAGGAAGACTTGAATTTTCAGCCAAACACACTTTCTAATTATGGTGTCTACAATATCATAACCTCACTTGACAGTAGACTTACCAAGATGGCATTGTATCATATGGGTCTGCCAGTTGATGGCTGCAATTACCAGTGGTAGAGGAAGTGTAAAACCTTCTACACAATGTGTTCAACACCTTACTGTCTAAGTTGTCAGAGACAGTGTTCAGCAGAGGATTTAATTTAGAACATTAGGCTGTATCCTTGGATGTTATTTATACTGACTTTTTTGAGGACCTTATAAAGCAATCAGACTGCTTTGGGGTAAAGGCGTATGAGAATTAGGCTCCACTGAGGCTCTTTCAAAGGCATCCCTGACAGAGTGGTACTCAGGGAATAGCTGTAGACCTAGGCTCTTTCATACCCACTTGCTCCAAATTTACCTTTTTAGAGTCAGAGACAACTCCATAACACCTTGACAGAAGTGCACCCTTATAGGGTTTTTGGATGCCTGGAGAGGATATCCTTTGGTGGGTGAGCTATTCTGTTGTTTTTGTATTGTAACCAGAAGAGGAGTAGAACTGATTTCAGCCGCCTAAATCTTCAATTTTGAGTTACATAATTCCTCCAGGGAAGGGTGTCTGTTCCTTTTTGTCAGGGGGGAATTGAAGTGGAGGTAGAAGAGGACTATAGAGGGAAAGAGGTACACTGATGTCACACTGCCAGACACTCTTATGCAAAGGTCTTATATTAAAAAATGAGGGGCTAAGTAAGGTGCAGTGGTGTGGATATCTGAGGGCTGGATATAAGTTAAGGCCTTGAAGCCATGGGATACAGTTTAATAATAGGTGCTGAAAGTTGAGCTACCAAAATTGTATGACAAAGTGGTAAGATGGAGTGGTGAATTATGCCCTGACCTGGTGCCTGTTTATTGCTGTCGAGTGACTGCCAGTCAGCTGTGGTGCATTTATGCATTTGCCAAAGTACCTGAGGCCTGGCTGAGCTCCGATACTCAAACCACCAGACAAGCACAGTTGAAGAAGGAAAAAAGACTTTATTGAAAAAGTCAAAAACACAGCCCACAGACTGGTTTCGGTCCTAAGCCTTTATCAATGTACATAGACTTTGAAAAATAACCTTTTATAGGGTAACCTATTAATAGGTAACCAATCACCATAGGCAAATCATAAATATTTATTTAAGTCAGGTGAAAACAAACACCATATTCTTACTATCCATGCTTTCCCTTTCCTATTTAAGATGTTGTTCCAACCAGTTTTACAGCTTCTATTCCCTCAAACTGTATCAATAATAAAATTAAACTGAGCAGAGGGATGTTTTAAGGTATGCTTATACAAAGAATTATTGGGATTTTTATTCCTAATATTGCTGAAATGTTCTGACATCTGGAACTTAACAGGTCTGGAAGTTTGCCCTACATAGAAGGTTGAACAAGTACATATAATAAGGTAAATAACCCAGTCTGTGCTGCAGTTACCAAAAACCTTAATGTTAAACAAACATTGTGTATTTTTAGATGTAAATTATTTCGTTTGAACCATATATTTGCAAAATGAGCAATGTCCACTAGGGAAACAACCAACAAATTTGTTTCCCTCAAGTGTCACCTGTGTGGATTCTGGAGTTTGTTGACTACGCTTATAATGTTTGAAATAACCTCCCATGGTTTTTCCTTTTCTGAAGGAAAATCGACACCTATTTTCCAAAAGTGTATGTAACCGTTCATCCGATAACAATATGTCCCAATGATTCTGTATAATATTAATAAAGTCATATGTATTTCTACCATAGCTGGTTATGAACCTAATGGGACAATATTTATGTCGCTCCTGATTCCTGTATTTCAGCTAATCCTTTCTGTCCATTGCCCTAACCTGTTTACTGGTTCGGTACAACTGTGAAGTGTTATAACTACGTTGGGCAAACCTTTGAGTCAATTCCTTATCTTGGCTATAAAAATCATCATCATTAGAACAAATCCTGTGGATTCTCCTGTACTGGGACTTAGGAATGTTATGAATAATATGGGATGGATCACAGCTGATTGCATGCAACAAATTATTTGAATGAAAAGGTTTTCGATATAGTGTCGAAGCTAATGTGCCATCTGATTGTTTGTTCACCAACACATCCAAAAAGAGATGTATCCCCTATCAAAATTTAACATAAATTGGATTCCCCACTTGTTTTCATTAAGATATTCAACAAAATCATACAAATATTGGACATCTGACTTCCACACTAGCCAACAGTCATCCAAAAATCTCCTCCAGATGTCAACTTCCTCTATGAAGATATTATGACTCTTATCATAAATAATCATCTGCTCTAAGTAACCCATAAAAATGTCGGCATAAATGGGGGCAAAAGAAGCCCCCATAGCCATACCTTTTAACTGCAAATAACAGGTATCTTTGAAATAAAACACATTCTTAGTGAGCACGTGCTTAGTCAAACAAATAAGAAATGTGCTAAAACCTGCACTGTATAATGAGGTTTTTCTAACCAATATTCTAAAGTGCTGAGGCCAGCCCAATGTGGGATGCTGGTGTAAAGTGAGGCCACATCTAGTGTACACATCAACCAGTCATCATCCAATTGAGAATCAGAAATAATGTTCAAAAACTCAGTAGTGTCTTGAATACGAGCCCTAACATGTATTAATAAGGTTTAAGATATCTGGTAAGAAATTCAGATAATGGTTCTGTAAGACAACCATTGCCCACAACAATAGGTCTTCCAGGAGGCTGAGTGGCATGTTTATGAATCTTTGGAAGAAGATACAAGTGTTGTGACAGTGTATCCTTAACCTTCAAATGTGATGAAACCTTATCAGTAATGATGCCCTCATTTACTGCTAGATCGAAAAATGCATCAACTCTCCTTTGAACTTAGCGGTTGGGTCCATAGACATAGCAGTATAAAACCTGCCATCTTTTAATTGTCTATCTGCCTCTGCTACATACATATCCCAATCCATAATAACTATTGTGCCCCCTTTATCCACATTCAAGATAATATTTTTATTCTGTCTCAAATTGTTCAGAGCCTCAAATTCTGATCTAGGCAAATTATTAGAAAACCATCTTCTGTCTCCCTGAATACCAAAATGTAAATCTTTTAGCACACACTTATAAAAAATATCCACGTGCTTATTCATCGGGGCACAGATGTAGATTTATGGAATGTGTAATATTGGTGGCATCATTATCAAAAAACATTCTAAGATTCAGCAATCTACAAAAAGAGTTCAAAAACTGAACAAAAGTATCTTCCAACACAACATAGCCAGGTTTGACACAATCAGCCTACTCTCTCACTCCAAAAGGTAGCTAGGGTAGCTAACACATCTTAGGAGTCTGATAACAGAGAACCATGGACCAAAGGGTGTGAAAAGCACACATTTTTGCCTGCTGACTTCATAACTACTACAGTTCTCATTTTTAACATTCTGTGATGTCTGCAGCTCTCTGGAAGACTTCTTGGGTTTTCTGTTCCCCTTAGTCCTTAATAACTCTTTGTCGGGGGGTATAGACTTCTCTTTTCCCAGAATAAAAAGTATTTTATGCTTCTCAAGGCACCTGAGGTTACAGGCATAATGCAATAGAGTACTTTTGTTAAGTGAAACAATACCCTTTGCCCAGGCAAATTAAACATGCTGGTGAATTTTCCCAAGGAAGGACTTCATGGGTCACCAGAATATCCACACACATAACAAAAGTTATTAGCAAGTAGCAAAAACTAGAGCTGTACAACTCAACAATCAAATAGAATGCTGGGGACTTAATCCAAACACAAAGGAAGGAACCACCATATTCTCAACAAAAAGCAGCTGTATGCTTCTTGTAACAAAAAAGAGCTAAAAATGGTGTAGGATGCCCCCGCCCATCCCTTTACAGCCAAGCATCCTTCTATCCTGTTATAGAGAGGAGATCAGCTCTGTACTGGGAAATTTTGAGTACTCAAGAGACTGTCATCCAACTTACACTAATTCCCATGTATCAGGACTTCTGTTGCAGCAGTAATCCTTAGGACAAACATCAGTGGGTATTGCTTAAAATCACAGGGAAAGAAGGTTTAACATGATTATACAAATTCCTTTTTAACATTAGTGGAGATTGCTTAAAAGAACAAGGAAATAAGGTTTAACATATTTTTACAAATTCCCTTTTAACATCATTTAATATCTAGCTTTACACTTTACCATCTTTATTACCACACAAGTTCACTACACTATTTTATGCTATGTAGTTATGCATTTGGAGCATTTCTCCCCGGGCCTCCACTGAAAACAGGATCTGTGGAACCTAGTCGGACTTTCCCAGTCAACAAATGTTAAATAAATAAAATAAATAAAATAAAATAAAATAAAAATTTGTTTAGTCAGTGAATATGTGTTTCTGTGATAGGGCTGCACACTTCACATATCCTTTTAATCTTATTAGCCATAAGAAATAAAAGAATACAATACCATCTTGCATTAAAATATGGATGTGATGATCTAGAAAACATTAGTTACTCTGCAATGTGCAGCTAAACTAGTGTGTTGCTATTCTAAGCTATGTACTGTACTGAGATGCATAGCTCTCAAGAACTCATAAATACTAATGTGTTTGGGAAATTAACTCAATTAAAACATGGACAAGTACATTATGAATATCAGAATTTTATTACATCAACAGTGCATTCTATTATTTATGCTTGTTACATTTTAAAATATAAAAATATATGACATTTTAGTTGCCAGTGTACTTTGGATATTTTAACACTGAGTAAAAAATATTTCCTGGTTGAAGGGACAGTTAGTGTTGCATGATGGAAAATGTGATGTGTTGTACAAAATAAAGGGCATAGATCAAAGGCCATCCTCCCTTTGGAACCAGTAGTGTATCTGGTAATGAAAGATTTAATTTCAAAGCACCTGTGAATGAACAATACCAGCTTATGATTGTCTTAGAAAATTCATATTTATATTATATACAAATTCATGTATTGTAAAATTAACATTCTCAAAAAAGTAATAAATAGAGAAGAGCAAGAGGCCAAATACAGGCACAGATAAAAGAAGTATTCTTCTAAAAAATATGCAAAGCCAAACAACTATTTTAACTTCCAAAAAAATGTTAAACGAAAGAGGTGGTTGATGGAAAATATTGCTTGTTTCCATTGTCTGAATGCAAAACTGGGTGTTATCCATTTTACTGTGACAGCAGCATGGATTATTCTACAGAAATGATGACAGCTTTAATGACTGTTTAGCTTCCATTACCATTTATATTACCAGTTCAGGTCCACATAAATTTGAAGGTGATGAAGAGTCATTTCAGAGCAGAGTGCAATAATCCATTAAGAAAGCTTTCTGACTGACTGCAATTGTTATATTCCAAATGTACACAGTTATGTACACAGTTAGTCCTTTTAAGCCATTTTTTGGTAAAGTATAATAAATGTGAAGTTGAAGAAAAAAAACATTAAAGTTAAAAATGCCTTAAATAAATCACCATAACTAACATTTGTCTCTGATATTGCTGGTCTTTATTTACATGGATGATGGTGTGATAGCAGACCATGGAGATGTCAGCCTGGCATGTGATGAGATGTCATACTGGTTGTCTGTCACATCTGCAGCAGACCCCCCATCATAAATTGGGGAGCCAGAGGAAGGTGTTGTGACAGAGTGAGAAAGAGGAGAGTAGTGAGTAGTTGAACTCCGCAGGAACTGAGATCCCAATCCGTTTGCCACTCCTCCAGACTGCGATATTGGTGTAATAGTGCTGTTGCTTACTGACCACAGGCTGGGATACTGGCTGCAATAAACAGAAAATGTAAGCAGAAGGGTAATATTTACAATAAAGAAATTATGAAGAGCTCTTTCACAATAAAATGAGTATAAGTTGCATTAATGGAACACCCATATCTCAGTATTTTATTATTGCTTATCTACTGTCCTTGATTTCAGCTATAACTTTAACATTGGTGAAATACCATAAGAAAAAACAAACCTGTGCATTAGTCTGCAAATACATGCAATTACTGAAATAGTAATGTTGTTTCTAACAGTTATCTTTTCTGTAAATTTTAGCATGAAGTGAAATATTTCCAGATGTATTTTTTTCCCAAAATGTTGCTCTGTCAGGGGATACATTAGCAAGACCCAAAAGGGTAGGAGTGCTTGGTGATAGCTTTCTACTGTGTTGGAAGTGCCACATTCAGCGGAGACAGAAGCCCACCCCACATAGGCTAATAACTGCCATCTAGAGGAGCACCTCCACAACAGAAGTGGCTTCTAAATGCTAATGACTTTTTAAGCTTTTATGAGTATGTTCAGGCCAATAAAACCAAACCCCACTAGCTGTAGATATGCCATATAACAGACATTTTGTGACCTTGTCAGTACAGCATAAACATGTTATTTGACTATACATCAGAAACACAAGGCCTAAAACCTGCCTGATGCCAATAAATATTAAGGTGCCTACTTGGTGTCGCAAGCAACATCCAAGCAAAGGCTAAAAAGGTTATGTAGACAAACCATTCAGTAAAAACTTCAAGAAAGACTCATCCAAGCTAAAGTCTTCACTGTGGAATACATTTAACCTCCTGTAGAGGAGTCCCATTGGATGCATACAAATGACCCCTTTAGGACATACAGTATTTTAGCTACATGACTTCTAATTCCCCATTTAATTTGCATATATCCCATGGACCTCCTCAGCAGGTTTAAGGTATTGTGCAGTGAAGACTTTAGCTTGGCTGAGTTTTTTCTTGCAGCTGTTAGAAATTAATTTTGCAAATGATATAGTATTGTAACTCTGTGGTCATTCATTCTTGTACTATATATTGTATGGTACTGCATTTCAAAAAAATATATAAACAAGCTAGAGTAAAAAAATACAAGATTCCAAAGTACATGAATACACCTGGTATGTGATACACATAAACCACCCCAAATTAATTCTGGATATCAGAATTACTCAGGGTATTATACCATCCCACGTTTTTCTTCTCTTAAAGGCCTTGTTTACTACTGTTTACACATGTGACCTCTGCAATTATTAAATATGTAAAAAATAAGACTTCATTCCACATGCCATCCATCATGCATCATTTTTAAATGTTTTCTGAACTATCCAGAATTCAAAAAATAAATAAATAAGAGCACATTCAATTGTTTCATTATTTTTATACTGAGATAGACTCACAAGGTACCCATATTAATTTTATGGGTGATCCACAAACTTTGCCAGATTAAATTAACTGGTTGCTTCTAGTAAAAGTCCTCGAGTTACAACTCTTTGAGGAATCAACTCACTAAACACAAACACAGGTGCTCAACAAATCAATCCCAGAAAAATTAAATGTAAGCATTTTTTGAAGAGGGTAAGCCCTCCAGCACCCCCCCCCCCCAGATTTATATATACCAACTCCATTGTTGCACAAACACAAATAAGAGAGAAAACACCCAAAGAAAAGGAATGACTGCTGGAATATATTAGAAATCACACCACCACTGATTTCTTATAGACATCTGTGATTGGGGAGTTCAATATCACCAAGGTGTGTTCAAAGAATTGGTTCATCATGCATTTGTCACTACAAAAGCAGTAGATCACAGAAGCTTATTTGACTTGTACAGGATTAAGGTGAAGCTACAGGATTGCAATTCTGGTTTATAGATTGTAACTAATTCTTGGCTTATTATATTAAATCCTGAGGTGTCGTGGCTTATTATATTAAATCCTGAGCTGTCCTGTCTCATTATATTAAATCCTGAGCTGTACTGGCTTATTATATTAAATTCTGAGCTATCCTGGCTTATTATATTAATTATTATTATATTAAGTACTGAGCTGTACTTGTCTCTCCATTTGTTAAAGATAAAATAACTTATGGGCAGTACCACTGCTTCTATGTACTTTTTTAAGTTCTACTATGAAATGCCGACTTTCCAAAAATCAACACTTCAACGTAATTTATTTATTATTTTATTTATTGGCATTTGTTGACTGGGAAAGTCCACTGGGCAAAAAAAAAAAATAAAACATTTTCAGTGGAGGCCCGGGGAGAAAAGCTCCACAGTTAACGAAAGCAAAAGCAACAATTAGCAAACATATTATACAATTAAATTATAGATCTGGGGAGTAAGACTCCAGAGTTAAAAAAAGATAAAATATAACAGAAACATAACTGCAAACAATATGCTCAATTCCTGAGAGACTTGGTTGGCTACAATCACCTACATTAGAAGCTGAAGTTAAATGCAAACTTGTCTTCTAAGTGCAAACTTGCAGTTTTAAAAGTACTGTATTTTATTTTTTCTGTCACCTAATTGTTTCACTGAATAGTGTGCTGTGTATCTCTCTGCTGTAAGAAGGGGTGGTGGTCTTCTCACTTCATTGTTATCTGAAATTTAACTGTTAGGCTAGAGGGTTTCCTCTGTACTTTTAAGTGCTAGCCACAAAGTTTGAGAATTCATTTTATGCTCAATTTCTGAGAGACTTGGTTGGCTACAATCACCTGCATTAGATGCTGAAGTTAAGTGCAAACTTGCAGTACTGTATTTTAGTCTTTTGTTAAGTGCAAACTTGCAGTTTTAAAAGTACTGTATTTTATTTTTTCTGTCACCTAATTGTTTCACTGAATAGTGTGCTGTGTGTCTCTCTGCAGTTAGTTCCCCACCCACACTCCTTGTTCTTGTCTTGGTGTTGGTGGCTTTGGAATTGCCCGCCCCTCCTGTAAGTCTGTATTTGAACACTCCTCCTGGGTCCATCTCATTTGCTCACTTAACCGACTACAGTGAGATAATATTCAGAGTCTAGTGTTCACACTACTTAATACAGAGAGAAGTTTTGAGAAGGCCAACCCACTTAGGTTCTTCCTTCCTCTCTCCTTGCACTTTACTAACACAAAAAAAATTGCACTTTATTCATCTGCTTTTACTGTATTTGTGTTTCCTCCTACTTTATTTTGCTTTTGCCTCTTCTTAAAAGTACTCAGTTTTATTTATTCTGCTGCATTTATTACTGCTTGGTAGTAGCTTGATTAAATTGTAACTGTTATTCTAAGTATTTTGGTTTAAGCACTTGGGCTTCATACCACTTGTTTTACATTAGGAAGGTTGTGGTCTGCACTGCTGTGGCAGGACAGGTAGCTTACATCCTTCTAAGCTGGGAACTGCTGATTGAATGCTCAGTGTCTGCTATTCTAAAAGTGTATTAGCTCTGGTTTAAGCACTTGGGCTTCAGGCCAGTTATTCTACATTAAGAAGGTTTGTGGTCTGTACTCTTGTGGGAGGAGAGGCTGGATTCTGCCCTTCTAAGTTGTGAATTTCTGGTCACAGGCTTATTGGCCTGCTTCTTTGAACTGTTTCTATCTGGAATTGGTGCGTCTTGTTGCTGTAGCATAGACCAGATTCAGGCCTGTGAATATAGCTATGTTTGTATAACCTTAGCACTGATCCAGGCCATCTTTTTTGGAGAAAGTTTCTCTGCACCCTAGTGTGTAGTTAGAACTTGTTTGACTGAAGACTGCTCAGTCTTGAGCTTTTTTATGGTTAATTGGGTAACTTGTTTAAATCAGTTTGTTTGTTTTCTATTATTTTATATATATATATAAAAAATTGGACTTTATTCATCTGCTTTTACTGTATTTGTGGTGCTTCTTACTTTATTACTAGGGGCATTGACTACAACTCTGATCTGAGGTATATAACAATAAGTATCCTTTTCTGTGCATTTAAAGTGTTTTTTCTTTTATTGCATCTGCTTTATTTTCTGAAAAAAAAAAAAAAATATATATATATATATATATATATATATATATATATATATATATATATATATATATATATACTTGTTTCCTGCCTTTCTAACCTAATGGCTGTGTTTGCCCATACCTTACTTGGACAGAAGGAAGTTTCTCTGTTCACCTGTGAGAGAAGGGTGCTTTTTGCAGCCTATCTGTCCCTGGAGGAGTGGTTTCAGCCCAGAAGTTAGTAGTTTATTGGCCATTTTGGGCTAATCTCTATCTCTTTCATTTCCCTGCTATAAAAACCGCATTTGCCTGATTTTGCACGCCGGGCACTACTGGTTAGCTAGGGCATAACTATTCCCAGCTCCACAAAGTCTCCTCTTCAATTTTTCCCTTGGAACTAGACAAACTTTCAACTTAAGCACTGAAGCCATTCATTTTTCAGCCTGGCACTTTCTCAAAACTCATAGCAAGCACTTATAAACCCTAGCACTAGACCCCCCCTATACTGTACAGAAGGAAAAGGCTCTCTATACATCCTTACCAGCCAATCATTTAAACAGTTCACTGTACCTATTCAGGCATGTCCAAAGGGCAGTTTCAGGTGTACTCTCGAGTCCAACTGGTGAATCTGGACATTTTGAGGCAATGTTACAACTGCCTCATGTACACAGACAACCCTCTCCTCCTACCACCAAACACTAATACATGCGAGAGATGCAATTATACAGCCAAACTGGAGGCTAAGTTCTCTCAACCCAAGACTGGATCAGACAGTCAAGAGGAGAAGGGAAATACTTGCATCACACCACCAGTCTCACATAGGCCCATTAAACCAGCATTGGCAAAAAACACACATAAATACACAAAAACATACTCGGAGGCTCTAAATACAAATCTGCAAAAGCAACAGAGACCTCTAAAGCAGACATCCAAGCAACCTCCACCCCCCCAACACAAACCATGAAACACATACTTGACAAAACCAGTGTGCCACGCAATCACAGCCCTTAAGGCAAAATAACATACCCAACACACTAGTAATAGGTGACTCTATAGTCAGGCACACTGACGTTCCACTCACTAGGCTGAGTAAGGAGAAGGTTACTGTTAGCTGCCTGTCAGGTGCCAGGATCCGCCACATAACACAAGCACTCGGGTCACTCCAGAACAAGTACAAATACGACTCTGTCATTGTCCATGTTGGTGTGAATGACCTGAGCAGTACCTCCCTGGACTACATGAAAAGAGATATGTAAGAGCTCTCTGATCACATAGCCCAGGCCGGTATGACCCTGACCCTGAGTAGCATCCTGCCCTCACCAAGAATGATACCAAGGTATAAAGAAAAAATTATCAATTTCAACAATTGGCTAAGTTTCTGGTGTCATTCAAAGGGGATCCAGTGTCTGTCCACCTGGACTGACATGCTCAACAAGCCATGCTGCTTTGCTAGAGATGGCTTGCACCTGTCACCCTTAGGCTTTCGAATACTGGCCAAGGCTCTTGCCACCCCCATTAGCAGCTTTTTTAGGCAAGGCTCAAAAGACAAACCCACTGCTGTAAATCGCACAAGAAACAAAAAACTGAGGGTAATGCTACTCAACGCCCGAAGTCTAAACCTCAAAATGCACACACTCAAGGCACTCCTCTGTATGGAAAAAAATCAATATATGTGCAGTAACAGAAACATGGTTTAAGGCTCCAGAGAGTACCCCAGCACTACCAAGCTACAACTCATACCATACATTTTGGCCACAGAACCCGGACCGAACTACAAAAGGTGGGGGTGTATCCATATTCATCAATGATACCCACACCTCCAGGTTAGTGGCACAGCATGATGCTTCAGAGATCATCCACGTGCAACTAACAATGGGCAAAACTGCAATTCAAATTGTAGCTTGCTACAGATCACCCACCATGGCCCAGGACCCCCATTCCGCATTTCTGGAAACACTGGGAAACATAAAGGTCCTACCAAACACTCTAATATTGGGTGATTTCAGTTACCCAAACATTAACTGGGAGAACAACTCAAGTACTAACTCCCTTGCCCAACATTTCCTAGAATTTATAAACTCAAATGCCCTGCATCAACTGGTCAACACTCCCACCAGAGGTGACAACATATTGGACCTGGTCATCACCAACATAGGTGACTGGTGTTCCACACCAGAGGTCAACCCCACCCTGGTTAGATCTGACCATAAACAAATCACTCTGGATATCCACATTCTGCCCCCACCCCCAGACAAGGAAACCATAGTGGAAAACTTTACAAAAGCAAACTTCACGTTACTTAAGACTGAGGTGGAAAGTTTCAAAGCCCCCATGCTAAAGGATAACGCTGTCCAAGCTGCAAAATCCTTTACTAATGCATTCTACGGGCACCTTCAAGAATCCATGGATCATGCTATCCCAAACAAAACCAAGACTCACTCCTCCAAGAAAAGGAAACCAGTCTGGTGGACCCCTGCCATAAACAAGATGTACGATAGAAAGAGGAAACTAGTACAGAAAAGAGTAAAATCCTAAAAAGGGAAGACATCCCTGATCAGTATCAACAAGAAACTACGATCCCTCATAAAATCATCCAAGGCGATCGCTGAAAAAAAAATTGCCAAGGGCTCCAAAGATAACTACAAAGCATTCTTTAGCTATGTCAAGAATATAAGTGGCAATGCTCAGATCTGCTTGGAGTTAGTGCAGAATGGCACAAAATACACTGAACCGACCGATATTGCCAACATCCTGGCAGACAGGTTCAGTGCAAACTTCACCCCCTTCTCACCCCCAAAAGGGCCCATAACCATACCAAAAGAATGTAGAGCCCCTGAAATCACAGACACAGCCCTCTCCAAAGCCAAAAACACAACATCAATGGGATTGGACGGTGTCCCAGGCTGCATCCTACACAAGCTCAAAGACGAACTAACCCCTCACCTAAACACACTGTTCAAACTCAGCCTCTCCATAGGCTATGTACCCATAGAGTAGCGCACAGCAACAGTTATTCCACTCCACAAAGGTGGAGCCACAACAGACCCTGGGAACAATCAACCTATAAGCCTGACTAGCTTGGTCTGCAAGGCTATGGAGCGCATCATCATGGAACTCATTAACAGACACATTGGGAACCTCCAAACACTGGACCCTACCCAGTTCGGCTTTGTTAACGGCAGATCATGCCTCCTAAACCTGGTGGACTTCTTTGAGACAGTTACCAAGGCTATAGATGAGGGAAAGGTGGTAGACACAGCCTACCTAGACCTCGCAAAGGCCTTTGACACCATTCCCCATTCTGGTATTATAGACAAGCTCACCAGCCTGAACATAAACCCCTACGTCACAAGATGGGTTGCCAACTGACTCATGAACAGAACTCACATGGTGAGAGTTGCAGGAGCTAGGTCCGACTCTGAACCGGTTACAAGTGGCGTTCTCCAGGGCTCAGTCCTAGGACCCCTCCTGTTTCGCATATACTTCTCAGAGGTGCAGGCATGCACAGGAGGACTATGGCTGACCAAGTTCGCAGACAACTGCAAACTAGGGGCTATAATTGACTCTCCGACTGACACAGACATCCTCCAAAAGGGTCTTACTGAGACGGATTCCTGGTGTCAAAATCATGGCCTCAAGCTAAATGCCAAAAAGTGCAGAGTCACCCCCTTTGGATAAAACAAAGTGCCCACAAACTACCACATAGGTGGTAGTCCCCTAAATACAGAAGACGTAATAAGGGATCTGGGGACCCAAGTAGACAGTAATCTCTCCTTTGATAATCACATTGCCAAAGTGGTTAGACAATCCTTCTGTTTGGCCCACCTAATAACAAAAGGGTTTGCATCCTGATCAAAAGAGGTCATTGTCCCCCTATACTCATCACTCACCTGACCCATCATAGAGTACAATGCCCCATTTGGGATGTACCTTACAAGACACCTGCAACAGCTGGAAAGACCACAGAAGTACCTCACCAAGAGGATCACTGGCCTCAAACAGATGCCCTATGCAGCTTGACTGAAGAAACTCCAGCTGTACTCGGTTGCATACTGCCTACTCAAAGGTGATCTCTGCCTGACATACAAGGCCATGTCCAACCCAGAATTGATGGACATGCTCCACCTAATTAGGCAAATTAGATGCAAATGTTGCTATCTTATAGTAGCATTGTTGTAGCTTATGATTAAGGGATGTATGGAGGTTGGTGAAGATGGAGCTGCCACACATGAGGGATGGAATAATCAAAGTGTTAGCTAATTTGATCCTAGTTTGTTTATCAAGGTAAAGTTTGTGCTGGTATAGTTTGCTCAGTTTGAAGTGGGTTTTCTTTACTGCGTTGAGTATATGTTGTTTAAAGGGGTTTATTGTCAACAGTAATTCCAAGAATTTTTGTGAATTGTACTTGTTCGCTATCAGTTTTGTTATGGGAGAGAATTTTGAATTCTGAAGTTGGAGGTTTGGATGAGAATAATAACAGTTTAGTTTGTTTGGGGTTAAGCATCAATTGAGAGTTGTTTGGCCAGATTTCTATAGAGGAGAAGGCGTCTTGGGTGATTTTCTGGAGGTTAGCAAAATTATTTGAGGATGAGATGATAGCTGAATCATCTGCATATTGAATTAGTATGCTTTAATGGGAGGCTTTATGTAGATCATTAATGAATATATTGAAAAGTAGAGGCCCTAGGATGTGTATTTGCCAAGTAGTCTTGATAGTTGGTTTTGCCATCTAATTGATTGCTGTATGTTGTTTAGGTAGGAGGAAAACCAGGTTATTACACTTTGAGAGCAACTAAGTTTCTCTAGGTGTTGCAAAAGCTTAGAGTGACATACTATTTTGAACGCTTTTGAGAGATCTAGCAGGAGTACAGAGGTGGGTAGGCAAGTTTCAAGAGCTTTATTCACTATATCAGTAAAGGACAGTAAAGCTGAGGTTGTACTATGGCCTGGGCAGAAGCCATGTTGAGTGGGAGATAGGAGGTTATTTTTGATGAGGTGATTGAGTAGTTGTTTTTTATAGGATTTTTGACAGTGGGGAGAGAATGGCAATGGGCCGATAGTTTGAGAAATCAGGGTTTTTTCCTCCTTTGTGAAGTGGGATAATAATGGATTTTTTCCACAGTAGGGGGACATATGATTCAGCGATAGAGCGAATGATTAGAATGCTGACTGGGTAAGCTATACCCTTGGCTGCTAGTTGTTAAGTATTCTGGTGGTAAGTTAGCAGAGAATGAGCAGGGTTTTAGTTTGGTTAGAAATTTATGAACTAGGGATTTAGGCACAGGTTGAATTTAGGCACAGGTTGAAGAGAGAAAGGTGGATTAACTAGAGAATTGTTTGAGGGGAGTAGGGGTCTATGGAGGTAATGCTAGAGATGGGATTTGTTTTTGAGGATGAGTCCTTAATCAGTTTTTGGATGGTGTCAATAAAGTGGTTATTGAATATTTAGGCTATCTGGAGATGTTTTTTGTTGGAAGCAGGTGATGGGTTTTGAATGTTACCAGGATTAAGAAGGGAGGATACAGATTTCCAGAATTTCTGGGTGTTGGTATTTTGGGAGAAGAGTTTGCAGAAGTAGGATTTCTTATCAGTTATGATGAGTTCTTTTTTTTGTGGCATTCCTAAGTTTTTTATAGCTTAGTTCATTTTCTATAGTCCTATATTTTTTTCCAAATTTTCCAGGCTTTGTCTCTAGATAAGAGGGTTTGTTTGGTATTTTGTCAACCAGGGGGCATGGTTTGGTTTTGAACATTTAGTACGAAGAGGTGCTAGGCTATTTAGTGTGTTTAGAAAGGTATTGTTAAAATATTTTACAGCATCATCTAAGGGCAATGATTTTAATGGGGACCAGTTGTAAGCTTGAAGGGTAGTTATAGATGTTTCCTGGTTAAAGTGGACAAGGCTCCTGATTGATTTGTATGTGTGCAGTTTGAGGATGTGTAATTGGGTTCTGTGGGTGAATGCAGGTAGGTGGTCGCTTAGGGTGTTAGGGAGGGTTCTGGTGTTAGTGTAGTAGTGAGGGTGGGATACTAGAATGCAATTTAATATAGTCTCAGCCCAGGAGTTTAATGCCTACGTAGGCTCGGTAATAAGTTGAGTGAAACTATAGAGATTAATGCTAGTGTTAGGAGCCTTGGAGGTTAGGTTATGCCAGTTGCTGTTAGTGTCTCCTAGAATTATAGTTTCTTGGGGGATAGTATGGTTAATCCATCCTAGGAAGTCTTCTAAATAGGAGATGTTTTGACTGGGGGGAATATAAATGCTGACAATACATAGTTGTTTGTTCAAGTTTATATGGAGGGATGCCATTAGGCTATCCAGACACCCAAAAGTGGGGATTGGATTTGGATGTAAATTTATTGTTATGGAGTCTCTATTAGGGCTACACCCCTCCTTTTTTCTGGATCCTGTCTTTACAAATAATGTTGTAGCCTGGTGGAAGGATTTCAGAGTCTAGTATATGTGTTTTAAGCCAAGTTTCAGTTTTTGCTTTTATGTTCACATGGCCCACATGGTATCACAAACAACATCCAAGCAAAGGCCAATGAGGATCGTTAAGTCCCCCACTCCCCCCCAAATATATATAATTATACCAACTTAATGGCTGCACCAACTTGAAGAAGGGAAAAACTCCCTAAAAGTGAATCATTGTTGCTGCCCACTTAAGAAATCTCACTGGTAATGATTTCCTATGGAGAAAAGCATTCCATATTATGCCATTTGACTTTTTATTTATGCAAGTAATTGACACTCAGAATTTCTCTGAGATTGTATAGGGAAGCAACTGTTTTCTTTGTACCAAAAACATCCAGTGAAGATCTAGCAAAGAAACTACCTAGCTGTTATGCAAAATAGCACTTGTAATTAAATACCTGACCCTTACATTATTTTCCTAATAGGTTAAGTCCATTTTATTTCCATCTGCAATGATAACATTTCCAGTGAAATTACAGTCAGCATAGTGTCCAAAAAACAAGCTTAAATTTGATTAAGATGTTTCAGTTTTACTATATATATATATATATATATATATATATATATATATATATATATATATTTTTTTTTTTTTTTTACTATATACTAAAGACAACTTTACCTAATGTTTAATCTTAAATCAATAGACTATAAGGTGTAGAAATTATAGAGCTTAATTTCTGAGTACAAAATGATCACTGTTAATATTTTATATAAAAAAAGCTATATTGAAGAAAAGGCAGTTAAAGATAAACAATGTATTTGTTTACCTCTTTCTGACTCTGGTGCGACAACAGCCATTGCAAAAGATATATATCTATATATATATATATATATATATATATATATATATATATATATATATATATATACGTGTGCATGTGTGTGTGTGTGTGTGTGTGTGTTTGTGTATTTATGTAAACAGTTGTTTTGTTGTAGTCATTCAGGTTAAAACACAGACACACAGATTTTTCATTGCAGTCATTAATTCCTGTTGCTTGAAAGTAAAGTTAACAGGATAAATGCTAGAAGGACATACTCTGAATGAATCAGAAAGTATCCAATAAACTGTACTGCGATAATTCACTGCTGTCATTGGCACTCAATTATTAAGGCCATGCTCCATCAGACCCAAAATGGCATATTGTGTTTGTTGCCCTCTGAAGTAACATAGGCCAGGATCTATGCCTTAAACATTAACTACTCAATTACAGGTGCCCGGATCAGTATAGCATAAGTGATCCAAGGCCAAGTAAAAAATTACAGTAAGAAACCACAACTTTGTTAGTTTCCTAGCAAGTGTAAAACACCAATATGGTATACTGGAATCTTTGTGTTACAGTAAGCCATAACAAAAAACAAACAACTCTTGGAATATTCACAAACTCCAAAAACACAGATGAATTTTTGGGTAACAACAAAAAGAATCCATTTGTGTTCAACAAAATTTTTAATTCAAATGCAGATAATATGAAATTAGTTGACCGCTTTCGTTCCTGATATTAGGTACTTCATTAGAACAAATAATCTAAAATACAAACATAATACTAGATATTTAAAGGTAAAACCACATCTCTAAAAAAAGTTAAAACCAATAAGATCTAGGCCGCGGCGGTGCAGCAGTTAGCGTTGGCGCCTCCCAGCAAGAGGTTCTCTCATTCAATTCTCGATTGGAGCACCTTCCGTGTGGAGTCTGCATGTACACCCCATGGTTGAGTGACATTAAAGACATGCAGGTAGGTGCGAGCGTGAATGGGTGTGTCTTCTTTGAAGGTTGGGCGTCGGGCTGGCAACTTGGCACCATAAAATCCACTACCAATTGTGAGCAGACCGGAGTTCCGCTGTGGCAACCTCTAACCGGGAAAAGCCGAAGGTCTTACTAATTCAACAGAAATTTAAGGCTTAGAATTTTTAAAGAGGCAAACCACATTTTTTGTATGACTACACCTCTAGTCTCTTAAGTTTTAATACAGCAGCAATGGAACAGGCATCATTCAACCCTGCTGAATGTGGGGCATCCAGTAATAATTGCCACTTTAATTCGTTTTTATCTAGGTGCTGATTGACCAAATAACCCCTTGGATCAAAAACTACCTACTCAAGAACTGTAAACTTGAAAATATGTGTTGGAAATTGTGCAATGTGCCTATATAAGGTGTTTGTATTCTGGCATTTTTTTAAGTAGGTGTTCGGAAATTCTCTCCTTTAATGTCTTTGAGGTTTTGCCCACATAAAATGCTGAGCATGAGTTACAACAGGCCGGATTGACAACCTGTATGTTATATATTTGTAGGAAGCAATGAAAATAGACCCTTCAGTTGTTTTATTTAGCCTTAATATCATTCATAGTTCCCAACCTCTTAGCACAAAAAATCTGGACAAAACCAAAAATGATGGAGGAACAAATTTTAAATATTGCTCTTATAAATAAGTTGTTAAAATAAAAGGGCTTGTGTTATGATACATTTTCTGAAGGATATGATGTCTGAAACACAAGTGACTGGCATTATTTAGTGAGTTCAGTCCTCAATGATTTGCTGCAAAAATCCAGAAAACCTCAGATTTTTATGAGGAACAGACCAAAAATATGAGGCAAAAATCCAGACATTATGTGAAAATTTGAACAATTGAGATGTATGATATTATATATTTAATGAGTTTTTATTCATGTTATCCTCAAAATCTAATATTCTCAACTGCTTTAAGAGAAACAGCCATTAGCACTGAAATCTCAGCCATACCTCCATCATGATCTGAAACAGGCTCTTTTCACTTGTCACTTCTTAAAGAGTTAATTTGTTATCTATACACTGCTTGTTTTTAATCTTTCATGACATTTTTGACATTAAAGTCATGGGGAAATCAGAACTTCAGTCTCACTCCTATGGTTGTACTTGATGTAATATGCCAAGATCCCACAACTTATTCATGTCTGATATATGTGTGTGTGTGTGTGTGTGTGTGTGTGTGTGTGTGTGTGTGTGTGTGTGTGTGTGTGTGTGTGTGTGTTGTGTATTGTGTCTGTTGTGTATATTTTTTCCAGAAAATGAACAACATGCTCTGTCAAGTAAATGGGCAACAGGTAGAAAATACAAATTTTAATTAGTTTAGTGAACTGATTTTGAGCATAAGTACTATACGAACCTGCTTTAACAGCCTACAGCCCATGAATAGAGAAAATGAATGTGAAATATCTGTAATTAAAATTCAAAACAACTCAAATGCCTCAAATTCAGTGGATGTAAAAATAAAATTAAATTAAAACCACTGTAATGGTGAAAAACAGAACTGACACCACGTAAAAGTCAAAATAATTTTAATACCAAAATGATTAAGCACTTTTGACCTTACAAAGAGATGATCTTCAGAATAAAGTACTGCACAAATAATTAACTTATATATTGAACTCCACTAATAAGCAAACCAATACATTTTGAAACCTAATTGATCCAGAAAAGCCTTCTTAAAGGTGCCAACACTCATAAAACCATACATTGTAAAAATATGCTGTCAACGATCACCTCCTTTCATAAGAAACATATGAGTCACAATACTAGAATAAAGTTAAAAAACATTTTTTACTTACACTTGCCATAATAAAGTTTCCTATGCAGCACCACCATGTAATTTACATTACTGTTTAAACCTGGTTTATTGTAAGCATTAAACAACTGCCACTTGAATTCCTTTAAATCCAATTCCACTTCTCTATCCCCATTAAATTCACATGGTGCATGATCTATAACAGTAAAATAAAATTTTGTATAATTGTTACACAAAGATGCATGCTTTGCCAGTGCACTGTCAAGATTCTTAACTTTAATGGCATATGAATGTTCATACAGACTTTATCTTAACTGCCTATTGGGCTTTCATATATAAAATGCATTGTATGATGAGCACTTAGCCAAATAATCCACAAAAGTGGACCCACGGTTAAATAAACCTTGTACCTGCCATATCTTATTACCATTAACTTCAAAATATGGACCCTCTGCTATGTGCCTACATAATGCACAATTAGGACATTTGAACGTGCGTACTTTATGTGTCTTCTTCTCATTGCTGGTACTCTCCAATAACTTTTTTATTTTAATTTATTGCTTTTTTATTAATAAAAGACCATATTTTGAAATGTTATTTTACTGTTACAGATCATGTACCATGTGAATGTAATGGGATAGAGAAGAGGAATTGGATTTTAAAGAATTCAAGTGGCAGTTGTTGTTTAATGCTTACAGTAAACCAGGTTAAAATAGTAATTTGAATTACAAGGTGGTGCTACATAGGAAAGTTTATTATGGCAAGTGTAAGTAAAAAGGTTTTTTAACTTTATTCTAGTATTATGACTGACAGACCAACTGTTTCTTACGATAGGAGGTGGTCATTAACAGCATATATTTACCATGTATGGTTTTAAGAAAGTTGGCACCCTTAAGAAGGCTTTTTTGGGTCAATTAGCTTTCAAAATGTATTGGCTGACTTATTATTAGAGTTCAATATATAAGTTCATTATTTGTGCAGTACTTTATTCTGAAGAAGACCTCTTTGTAAGGTCGAAAGTGCTTAATCATTTTGGTATTAAAATTATTTTGACTTTTACATGGTGTCCGTTCTGTTTTTCACCATTACAGTAGTTTTAATTTTATTTAAATATCTGTAATTAGCAAATCAAACTGGTCAGCAATATTTTGTCTGAAAGTGCTGGACTTTATGCAAAGGCATATTAAGGTATTCTAAGGTATGCAAAGGTATTTGAAGGTATGTATTCTAAGGTATGCTAAGGTATGCTAAGGTAGCTAAGGTATTCTAAGGTATGCAAAGGCATGCTATGGTATTCTAAGGTATGCTAAGGTATACTAAGGTATGCTAAGGCATGCTAACATATGCTAAGGTATTCTAAGGTATGCTAAGGTATTCTAAGGTATGCTAAGGTATGCTAAGGCATGCTAAGTTATGATAAGGTATGCTAAGGAATGCTAAGACATTTTTCTTTAGTTCTAACAGTGTCCCTGATATGGATATAATTGACAACAATATCAGAAGTGAGCAGTGCTGATAAAGGCTTAACCATTTGCAAGGCTGCTGTTCTCTGCCAGGGAAGGACCCTCCCCAGATGGAAGGTTGTGCTACAGTATACTGGTAAAAGGACATTAGAGAAAGAATCCTATGTACAGGTGATGTGCTGAGACAGTTAAAATGGGTTGAACATGTAGTGTAAATTATCTTATACTGTGCATTTTTTATAGTTTTTGATATTTTTATAGTGTTCTGCGAGATCCTTAATACTTAACTTGATAGCTGGCAAATGAGTTTGTTACAGAATGGTGATGGTGAACAGGAAATAAATGTAAACAGTAGGGAGCAGTTGGATATACCAAAACCAGTATAACGAAATGCATTGTAAAACATGGTAATGTTACTTACACTCCAAATTCAAGAGAAAACGAACTTTATTATAGTGAGATTTGTAAGTAACAACATCACTAAAACAAACTTGTTATAGTACAGATCTTATGTAAGAACCTCACAGTTTTACAGCATGAACCTTAAACAACTACAGAGGTGCTTGCCACTACATAACTATGTCAGAAAGCACTAACACATTGCACACTATCAAAGACAATCCAAAACCAATATACATCGCTAATGGATTACTGGCTTTATAATCTGCTGCATAAGTTATGTAGACATACAAAAAGACCATGAACTACTATTGAGCTTTAGGCTTCAGTAGTCCTTGTTTAATCCAAATTGGGTAAGCTTCTATCTGGCCATGTTCAGTTCACCAATGACAGACCCCTTGTTCAGTTTTACACAGGAAATCCCTGATAGTGTGGTTTCTTAGAGTGCATCCACAGTGGTTCATTTATTTTCATAAACTTTCCTTTTCTTTAATTTGCTATGACCATATAGCTGGTATGTGTAAGTTCTGAGGATGTGCAGGCCTGTTTCCTCATTGGGGTGTAGAGTGGGCTTGCTCTTTGCTTACATGTAATTTGTTTTTTCTCAGGTTGAATTCTCAACCAGATGAGCTTGGCTAGTTGGTTATTTGGTAAGTGATAACTTATTGTGCAAAGTAGAAACTGCACTTTATCCAGTGGTTCTGTTTTTCAGTCCATAGTCTCGATATGCCACTATTGTAACTCACAGGTAGAAACTTATCCAAGCAATGATCCCAGATTATGTTTGAAAACTTGTTTTATTTTTTTTTCAGCTGTACAATTCTGTATTATTAAAAGAAAAACTGGTTCGGACACACCAGAGAAATGGCTAATAATACATACAATCTCTTAAAAAACATAAAACATTAATGAAATGTTAGTGTAAGTGTACAAAATACCCCAATGTTAAAATTTACTAGCCTTCATTAAATATGGCTTATTAGAAACATGAGACTGTATTATTTTTACACAGAAAAATGTGAATTGTTTTTATTTATTTAAGTATGTAGTGACTGAGTGTATACACCTTTAAGATACCTTTTTTTGAAAAACAGGGTACTTAAATGGCTGTAATTGTATGTGTTTTATTCACTTGCTAAAGCCCTGCATTGTGGCAGGGCGAAAGCGGTTGTGTGGAATTTTATTTCAATAAATTAACTGTGAGACGTTTCTCTGTTGTGCCAGAACCACTTTTTCCTTTACTGGTTGGCATTTGCGGTTATTTTCTGCTGTTTTGTGCTTTTAATTCTGTATTATTGCCAGCACACTATCGTGATAATATAATATGGTTTGATTTTATCATAATTGTATAAATCAGTATCATAAATATATATACTCTATGTTTTTGACCTGGGCTAAGCCTGAAAATGATCCAATGGGATCAGTGTTCTACCTCATTTAACACATAAGAAAAATAAAACTAAATAAAATAACAGAGATGGATAGATAGATAGATAGATAGATAGATAGATAGATAGATAGATAGATAGATAGATAGATAGACAGACATATATATAGATCAATCTGTAGCTAGATAGAAGAGAGATAAGCATGGCCACCTCCTGGTAGAACCATGACTATGACCAAGGCAACCTGAGCTTGATTAGCAGCACAGGCAGTGGAGACACCAGGCAAGGGGTGGGGGGGGATAAGCTATGCCAACTTACCCATTCATGTAGAGACTGGGAGGATCAGTTGGCTGAGGTGTTGGATGTTAGTAAAGATGTGAAGACATCATGCGGTCAGTAAACTAGGCAGATGTTTCAGGCTTCCACCAAGCTGCTTTGGCAGTAGCCTACAAGGGAAAGTGGTTTCATAGGAATAGCATGTGTAAGAGTAGATACATCCACCCACTGGAGGGGGACATTACAAGGTTGTTGTATACCTCATCAGCCAACCAAGAGTTTGGGAGATAGGGCTTGCAAACAAAACCTTATATGATGGCCTATCATGGCCGGATCTCATCCCTGGTGAAGAGGAGATGAATGTCTAACTTGTCATGGGGGGCTGATAGTCAACAGTCAGACGAGTTACAGAGATAAAAGGGAAAAAGAAGAGTAGCCACAGTTTACAGCACCTCATTACACTAACACCCACAATTCTGTCATTCTGATTTTATAATCTAATTTATAGTGCTGATATTTAGATCCAGCTCATTGTGCTGTAATATTATCAAACTTGTGTGAAAATACATGTTATGTTCAAGTATGTATACTTACAGTATTTATAAAATACATGCATATCTTTACATCTGAAGTGACAGCTGATCTGCATGCATAAATGGTTATGGAATATGAAAATACACGATTAGGATTTCTCACAAATGATCCCCACACAGACCCACACATGCTCATGTGCACACACACACACACACACACACACGCACGCACACACACTCACACACGCGCACACATGCGCACGCACGCACACACACACACACACACACACACACACACACACACACACACACACACACACAAACACACACACACACACACACACACACACAATGCTAACACTGGGGAAGGAAGGAGATTAATGAAGGTGGGAATCGGGACAGTTCTTTCTCTTTAGGTATTATACTGTGAACCACACTGCACTCTCTCCAAGTTATATCATATATTTTTTTCTTTTTATTTATTTATTTATTTATTTATTGCACATAGTTATAAAGCCTTGGCTGCCCATCTAACAACCTGGTGGCTGCAGGAGACAACCAATAAAGGTAGAACTGAATGGTCCATATGAGCTTGCTTATGTTGGTTTAAAAGGTGGCTGCTCAGTCTGAGCTGCTACTGGTTCCTATTGGCCATTAAGAGAATCCAAAAGCTATCCAATCAGCAAGTGTCAACAGGAATGGATGAAGTCATTTGTGGGTGGCAGTATGAATGCATCATGTTGGCCTGGCAATATGAAGTGTGCTTGAGGTAGCAGAAGCCAGAATACCCACAGAGTTAACAGGGAAATGGACAAAAAAAACTATTCATGGCCGCATGCATCACCATCCCTTCTAGAGGTAAGGAAAATCTGGGGAATCAAATAATCAGCAACTAACAAGGAGGAAAAAAGGACCATGAAAAAAAACATGTAATGCATCAGTGCACCTATGATGTGCCAACTGCAGAGCATGCTGTGGTTAAGTGGCCTGCTCGTGGTAACATGATTAGCATCATCAGCCTCATGACTACAGGATGAACTGTAGTATCAGCTTATAGCTGTTATCTAAACACTTAATTAAAAAGCTGTAAAAACCCTTAACTGGGAAGAGGGCCCTGCCATGCCTTATTCATTTGTCATAATACTATTCATAATATTCGAGCAGATGTAACAGCCCCTTGTCGTCCTCACCTGGAGTGTTACCTCTTAGCAGACTTTCAAGCACCAGAGCAACTGAAGATTTATTCTTGTTCTCCACTTAGCCAGAACCTCTTTGGTTGTTAGATGACAGGGATTAGATCTGCATGACCCATAACGTTTTTTGCTGTAAACTCTATTCCTACTTTCTTGCCTCTATCAAGCCAAACTGTAGCTAGAAAGGAAAGCTGTGTAACAACTTGCCATAATTGTAATTATCTGAATGCTGAGTTCACTGCTGCATTAACAACATTTAGCTGAAGGAGGATATATGATCATTCAGCCTAACTTCCAGAGATTTGGATATTCTCAGGGCACTTAATTTCCTCACCATAAAAGAAACATCATAAGACAGAGGATAGAAAGTGTAGAGCAGCCCTCACCAGCTGTCACCAGTCATTCATTTTTGTGATGGTCACTGCACTTGGTATAGTCAATCCATGGTTTCATCCAGGTGAATTTCAGAGCAGTAAGTAGCAATCTGGACATTTTTCTTGGCCCTACATTATATTGTATAACATCTTTTTCATGTAAGCTAATGTTTAAGACACTGCTAATTCTTCTATGTGTGTGTGTCCTTGCAATTTTCTATGGCTGATGGTGTCCCTAGGGAAAAAATCACCACCTTATGGGTCTTTTGTTGACAACCCCCCCCCCCAAAAGACTTCTACCCTGAGTGCCTGTTCTGTTTCAAGGAAGGTCATTCCCTCCCTAAAAGACTTCTACCCTGAGTGCCTGTTCTGTTTCAGGGAAGGTCATCCTGTGTCCATCTGAAAAGAGTGCTTATATTTTAAAATGTAGACCTGTAAAAGTATGGCCAGAAATGAGGAGGCTTTTCTTGAGCACCAAAAGCTCCTTTCCCAGAGTCAGGGGATACCTGTCTCTTCATCATCTCGAGCAGAGATATCTTCAGTCAGGGGATACCTGTCTCTTCATCATCTCGAGCAGAGATATCTTCAGTCAGGGGATACCTGTCTCTTCATCATCTTGAGCAGAGATATCTTCTCTAGTGGGATCAAGGAGGTGTCCACATAAAATAGATGAACAAATTAAGACAGTTTTAAAAGTATTACTATAGGTCACTAAAGGTGTTACTGATCAATGCTAGGAGTCTCAACAGGGTTGCTCCACTCCTGGAAGCACTCCTTACCCTGGGGAATGTTGACATCTGTGCAGTTACTGAGACATGGTTCAAAAGACATAGAAAGCACCCCGGTAGTACAAGGCTATAATGCCTTTCCCACGTTTAGATTAGGTACTGCACAAGAAGGCACAAGAGATGGAGGTGTATCAATCTACACAAGTCAAAGTTGGTCAAACAGTATGACATGCTTGAGCTTCTCCATGTCCAACTAACCTTAACTTAGGTAATGTCCAGTACAATATCCTTGCTAGCTATAGGTCCCTGTCTATGACCCAGGATAACCATACCATGTACTTGAATTTAATGGACTCACGTATGCCCAACACCATATTCAGGGGTGTTTTCAACTATCCTACATTAAACTGGGCACATACACAACCACTAACACACAGGCTAAAATATTTCTGGATTTTGTCAATGCAAACACTCTGGAACAGCTAGTCTGCACCTCTACTAGGGGTACAAATATCCTGGATCTGATACTTTCAAATATGAGGGAACCTTGTACCCCACTTGTGTAGTGTCCATACTAGTCAGATCAGATCACAAAGTGATCACCCTTGAAATAAATATAAAGACTAAACTTTCATTAAACCCCAGAACCCAAGAACTTTTCCAAGGCTAACTACCTCCTATTATCCTAACTCCAAGCCCTCCAAACTCAGAGAACACAGTTGCCTATGTGGTAGTGTTTATGAAACCCTTGGACAAGCATGTAAATAACTGTATAGAAACAGTAGTACTGAGCCAAAATCTTAGGATAAACCTCAAAATCAAGACCCCTTGGTGGACCCACAGTATAAATAGGTTGTATAACAAAAGAAAGAAAATCCTGTCCAAAAATAGGAAGGGCTATGCCCAAACAACAAAACCACCCTCATCAGTCAAAGAACTAATCAAATCTACCAAAGTCAACTTTGATACAAGAATAACCACCCAGGCTAAGCATAACCATAAGGCATTTTTCAGTTATGCACACAACCTTAAAGTGAACACTCAACAGTTTGCTGAACTACTAGTAAATGCAACTTCCTATACTGAACCAGGGAATATAACAAATTTGCTGTCCAATAAATTAATCTCCAGTTTCATCCCCCCATCACTGCCAGTCCTTCCCCTAGGAAATACTCTCTACCATTTCAACCCCAACTATCACTAAAGAACAGGTCTTCACTCTCCAGAGCTAAAACACTGCATCAATGGCCCCTGATAATATCCAAGGATGTCTCCTAAACAGCTGTCAAGCCCTTGAAATATGATCTGTCAGGCCCACTAGAATTTTATTTCAACCACAGCCTCCAGACAGGCTTCGTCCCTAGGGAATGAAGGACTGCAACGGTCATCCCTCTCCACAAAGGCAGACCATCAACAGACCCACGGAACTAAAGACCCATCAGTTTAACTAGTCTTATTTGTAATTATTATGGACATGACAAACAATAACATAGGAAATCTTCAAACTCTGGACCCAACCCAGTTTGGTTTCATCAAGGGAAGATCATGTCTATTACAGTTGGTGGACTTCTTTGAGAAGATCACTAGAGCCATAGACAAGAGCAAAATGGTACATACTGCTTACCTTGACCTAGCAAAGGCATTTGACACAGTGCCTCACTCAGGCATTAAAGACAGACTCACAAATTTAGGCATAAATACCTATGTCATTTAATGGATAGCCAAATGGCTCACAGGTAGGATACACAAAGTTAGGGTGGGGGAATCCACCTCCACAAAGAGGCTTGTTACTAGTGTGACTTCTCTGAAATCAAAGCAAATGTAGGGGGCCTTTGGCTGACCAAACTGTCTGCAGGTTGGGTGTAATCACTGAACTCCCCAAAGATGTAGATATCCTCCAGAAGGGTCTGACAGAGACTAATAACTGGTGCCAGAACAATGCATAATTATACCCTTTGGGAAGAGAACCACCCCTGCCAATTACAACATTAATAACACTCCCCTATGAGCAGAACCACTGGTAAGAGACTTGGGAACTCAAGTTGACAGTTACCTGAACTTTGATCACCATGTGTCCATGGTAGTGAGCAAATCCTCCTACGCAGTGCAACTTAAGTAAGGGCATGTCATCCAGGTTGAAGCAGATCATAGTCTCACTACACTCAGCCCTCATTAGACCAATAATCCAGTACAATGCACCCTTCAGTATGTACCTGACTAGACATTTGGATGAGCTAGAGCAGCCACAGAGGTTCCTCACTAAAAGAATACAGGGTATAAATAATATGACCTATGCAGATCACCTCAAAGCCCTCTCCCTGTCCCTCTCTTCTACAGACTGCTGATGGGTGATCTATCTTTAAACAACAAGGCACTCTCTGATCCAGCTCTGATGAATCGGGTGATCTATTCTTAAACTACAAGGCATTCTCTGATCCAGCTCTGATGAATCGGGTGATCTATCCTTAAACTACAAGGCATTCTCTGATCCAGCTCTGATGAATCTGCTACACAATCACAAAACAAACAGCACTGGTATTACCCATTCTAAGGGTCTAAATCTTGTCTGTGACATAATCAAAACATGTTGGAGAGACATGTGTCTCAAAGATTACCCTTTTTCAGGAACAGACTCCCCATTCATGTAAAACAGAGCTCTTCCCTAAGCTAATTCAAATGAAATTTAGACCAATGGAAGGGAAAATGCAAATTCACTCCAGGATAGTTGCCTGTGGCCCTTATGGACAGGGGGAGTTTGTAGATGTCCTAAGCCACAGGCATATACCAAAGTTGTTTGAACCCATGGGCACTGATAGTTGGGAAAATTGAGGTATGAATAGCTAGGCTTAAAAAAGGCTCTAGGGCTTTTAGCCTAGTAACCTCAGATGATTCTCTGATCTTATAAAAGATATTGGCAATGTGTGCAAGTCCACTGAGATCCCAGCAGTCCCACACAGTGGCCTGATGTTGCCAGGTACAAGGAGGCACTTTTTGGTAAACTGTCCATCTCCAATACCCATTGTATTGGCACATCCAGCCAATAGTGCGGTAGTGTTTGTTAAGTGTCTGTGCAGCTCACAGTGGTCTTAGCAGAAAAACAACATACAGAACAACAAACAGGAGTATTTTTTTTTTGTTCAGACACTGGACATGCAAACAATAGGGACCTTGATCTTGAGATATGAGTATAGTTTCAACCTTCTGAAAATCACCACAGTACATATAACTTAGCAAAGCAACCAAGCAGACGAATACATCACAGTTACAGAGAACTTGGTAAAGAAACCAGGCACTGTATTAGGTAAATTGATAAAAAAGCATATCTTGTGTTAGAGGAAATCAGTCAACTTTAATTTATGATCTAAATTAACTGATGAGTGCCTGCTATACAGTCCAGTATATTAGAATTTTCATTTGTTGATGGAGTGCATTGTGTGTTTGGATTATGCATCTGAGTTTACATAGGCATGTATGAGAGTAACAGTTCTAATTGCCTTGCCCTTCTGCATGTAACATTAAGACTCAATACTATAGTGGATTTACATCTGTCATGAACCACAAAAATGGTTCAGTTTTTGAAAAGCATATAAATAATTACACTACTGCTTCCATATGTAGAAATACATCCATAGTAATGATGGAAGGGCCTGATGTCCTATCAGTAATCATGTTTATTCCTAATAAAGATTTCCCAAAATTCAAATAGGGCCTCTAATCAGATCTGAAGAAGAAGAATCCCTGAAAGCAAACCTATGACTTGATTGCAAAACATGTTATGCTTGGAGTGGCATGTCACTTCAGGCAAGAACATTGCTCCCAAGTATTGGAAGAGGGTTCCAAGTTTCCTCAAGATGCACAGGTAATGAGGACATGTAAAACCCTATTCCTGGTTTCAAAAAGTGAGTTAGGCTTGCATTACAACTGGACTTAGAAATGTTATACTGGTGCTGTACAGCAGTGTAAAGTCTTTAAGTGATGGTGTGGCCCATTGGAATGAGCGGGCCTTTTGGTCAGGGTAGTGCTCCACCTGTTTGACGATATAGCTGCTGCAGACATTACATGGTGGAAACACCAATAGCTGGCAGTACCAATACAATTGTGCTGGTGGAGATGTATGGTAAGCTGCAAATAGTGTAGGGGTAGAGGCGACGGAGGACCACATCTATTAACATTGCTCTTTAAATAGTGTAGGGGTAGAGGTGGTGGAGGACCACATCTATTAACATTGCTCTTTAAACAGTGAAGGGGTAGAGGCGACGGAGGACAACATTTATTAACATTGCTCTTTAAATAGTGTAGGGGTAGAGGCGACGGAGGACCACATCTATTAACATTGCTCTTTAAATAGTGTAGGGGTAGAGGCGACGGAGGACCACATCTATTAACATTGCTCTTTAAATAGTGTAGGGGTAGAGGCGACGAAGGACCACATCTATTAACATTGCTCTTTAAATAGTGTAGGGGTAGAGGCGACGGAGGACTACATCTATTAACATTGCTCTTTAAATAGTGTAGGGGTAGAGGCGACGGAGGACCACATCTATTAACATTGCTCTTTAAATAGTGTAGGGGTAGAGGCGATGGAGGACCACATCTATTAACATTGCTCTTTAAACAGTGTAGGGGTAGAGGTGACGGAGGACCACATCTATTAACATTGCTCTTTAAATAGTGTAGGGGTAGAGGCGACGGAGGACCACATCTATTAACATTGCTCTTTAAATAGTGTAGGGGTAGAGGCGACGGAGGACCACATCTATTAACATTGCTCTTTAAATAGTGTAGGGGTAGAGGCGACGGAGGACCACATCTATTAACATTGCTCTTTAAATAGTGTAGGGGTAGAGGCGACGGAGGACCACATCTATTAACATTGCTCTTTAAATAGTGTAGGGGTAGAGGCGACGGAGGACCACATCTAGTAACATTGCTCTTTAAATAGTGTAGGGGTAGAGGCGACGGAGGACCACATCTATTAACATTGCTCTTTAAATACTGTAGGGGTAGAGGCGACGGAGGACCACATCTATTAACATTGCTCTTTAAACAGTGTAGGGGTAGAGGCGACGGAGGACCACATCTATTAACATTGCTCTTTAAATAGTGTAGGGTAGAGGCGACGGAGGACCACATCTATTAACATTGCTCTTTAAATAGTGTAGGGGTAGAGGCGACGGAGGACCACATCTATTAATATTGCTCTTTAAACAGTGTAGGGGTAGAGGCGACGGAGGACCACATCTATTAACATTGCTCTTTAAACAGTGTAGGGGTAGAGGCGACGGAGGACCACATCTATTAACATTGCTCTTTAAACAGTGTAGGGGTAGAGGCGATGGAGGACCACATCTATTAACATTGCTCTTTAAATAGTGTAGGGGTAGAGGCGACGGAGGACCACATCTAGTAACATTGCTCTTTAAATAGTGTAGGGGTAGAGGCGACGGAGGACCACATCTATTAACATTGCTCTTTAAACAGTGTAGGGGTAGAGGCGACGGAGGACCACATCTATTAACATTGCTCTTTAAATAGTGTAGGGGTAGAGGCGACGGAGGACCACATCTATTAACATTGCTCTTTAAATAGTGTAGGGGTAGAGGCGGCGGAGGACCACATCTATTAACATTGCTCTTTAAACAGTGTAGGGGTAGAGGCGGTGGAGGACCACATCTATTAACATTACTCTTTAAACAGTGTAGGGGTAGAGGCGGCGGAGGACCACATCTATTAACATTGCTCTTTAAATAGTGTAGGGGTAGAGGCGACGGAGGACCACATCTATTAAAATTGCTCTTTAAACAGTGTAGGGGTAGAGGCGACGGAGGACCACATCTATTAACATTGCTCTTTAAACAGTGTAGGGGTAGAGGCGACGGAGGACCACATCTATTAACATTGCTCTTTAAATAGTGTAGGGTAGAGGCGACGGAGGACCACATCTATTAACATTGCTCTTTAAACAGTGTAGGGGTAGAGGCATGGAGGACCACATCTATTAACATTGCTCTTTAAATAGTGTAGGGGTAGAGGCGACGGAGGACCACATCTATTAACATTGCTCTTTAAACAGTGTAGGGGTAGAGGCGACGGAGGACCACATCTATTAACATTGCTCTTTAAATAGTGTAGGGATAGAGGCGACGGAGGACCACATCTAGTAACATTGCTCTTTAAATAGTGTAGGGGTAGAGGCGACGGAGGACCACATCTATTAACATTGCTCTTTAAATAGTGTAGGGGTAGAGGCGACGGAGGACCACATCTAGTAACATTGCTCTTTAAATAGTGTAGGGGTAGAGGCGACGGAGGACCACATCTATTAACATTGCTCTTTAAATAGTGTAGGGGTAGAGGCGACGGAGGACCACATCTATTAACATTGCTCTTTAAATAGTGTAGGGGTAGAGGCGACGGAGGACCACATCTATTAACATTGCTCTTTAAACAGTGTAGGGGTAGAGGCGACGGAGGACCACATCTATTAACATTGCTCTTTAAATAGTGTAGGGGTAGAGGCTATGGAGGACCACATCTATTAACATTGCTCTTTAAATAGTGTAGGGGTAGAGGCGATGGAGGACTACATCTATTAACATTGCTCTTTAAACAGTGTAGGAGTAGAGGCGGAGGACCACATCTATTAACATTGCTCTTTAAATAGTGTAGGGGTAGAGGCGACGGAGGACCACATCTATTAACATTGCTCTTTAAACAGTGTAGGGGTAGAGGCGACGGAGGACCACATCTATTAACATTGCTCTTTAAACAGTGTAGGGGTAGAGGCGACGGAGGACCACATCTATTAACATTGCTCTTTAAATAGTGTAGGGGTAGAGGCAGAAGACCACATCTATTAACATTGCTCTTTAAATAGTGTAGGGGTAGAGGCGATGGAGGACTACATCTATTAACATTGCTCTTTAAACAGTGTAGGAGTAGAGGCGGAGGACCACATCTATTAACATTGCTCTTTAAATAGTGTAGGGGTAGAGGCGACGGAGGACCACATCTATTAATATTGCTCTTTAAACAGTGTAGGGGTAGAGGCGACGGAGGACCACATCTATTAACATTGCTCTTTAAACAGTGTAGGGGTAGAGGCGACGGAGGACCACATCTATTAACATTGCTCTTTAAACAGTGTAGGGGTAGAGGCGACGGAGGACCACATCTATTAACATTGCTCTTTAAATAGTGTAGGGGTAGAGGCGATGGAGGACCACATCTATTAACATTGCTCTTTAAACAGTGTAGGGGTAGAGGCGGAGGACCACATCTATTAACATTGCTCTTTAAATAGTGTAGGGGTAGAGGCGACGGAGGACCACATCTATTAACATTGCTCTTTAAACAGTGTAGGGGTAGAGGCGACGGAGGACCACATCTATTAACATTGCTCTTTAAACAGTGTAGGGGTAGAGGCGACGGAAGACCACATCTATTAACATTGCTCTTTAAACAGTGTAGGGTAGAGGCGACGGAGGACCACATCTATTAACATTGCTCTTTAAACAGTGTAGGGGTAGAGGCGACGGAGGACCACATCTATTAACATTGCTCTTTAAATAGTGTAGGGGTAGAGGCGACGGAGGACCACATCTAGTAACATTGCTCTTTAAATAGTGTAGGGGTAGAGGCGAAGGAGGACCACATCTATTACCATTGCTCTTTAAACAGTGTAGGGGTAGAGGCGACGGAGGACCACATCTATTAACATTGCTCTTTAAATAGTGTAGGGGTAGAGGCGATGGAGGACCACATCTATTAACATTGCTCTTTAAATAGTGTAGGGGTAGAGGCGACGGAGGACCACATCTATTAACATTGCTCTTTAAACAGTGTAGGGGTAGAGGCAACGGAGGACCACATCTATTAACATTGCTCTTTAAACAGTGTAGGGGTAGAGGCGACGGAGGACCACATCTATTAACATTGCTCTTTAAATAGTGTAGGGGTAGAGGCGACGAAGGACCACATCTATTAACATTGCTCTTTAAACAGTGTAGGGGTAGAGGCGGCGGAGGACCACATCTATTAACATTGCTCTTTAAATAGTGTAGGGGTAGAGGCGACGGAGGACCACATCTATTAACATTGCTCTTTAAATAGTGTAGGGGTAGAGGCGACGGAGGACCACATCTATTAACATTGCTCTTTAAAAAGTGTAGGGGTAGAGGTGACGAAGGACCACATCTATTAACATTGCTCTTTAAATAGTGTAGGGGTAGAGGCGACGGAGGACCACATCTATTAACATTGCTCTTTAAACAGTGTAGGGGTAGAGGCGACGGAGGACCACATCTATTTACATTGCTCTTTAAATAGTGTAGGGGTAGAGGCGACGGAGGACAACATCTATTAACATTGCTCTTTAAACAGTGTAGGGGTAGAGGCGGCGGAGGACCACATCTATTAACATTGCTCTTTAAATAGTGCAGGGGTAGAGGCGACGGAGGACCACATCTATTAACATTGCTCTTTAAACAGTGTAGGGGTAGAGGCGACGGAGGACCACATCTATTAACATTGCTCTTTAAACAGTGTAGGGGTAGAGGCGACGGAGGACCACATCTATTAACATTGCTCTTTAAACAGTGTAGGGGTAGAGGCGACGGAGGACCACATCTATTAACATTGCTCTTTAAATAGTGTAGGGGTAGAGGCGACGGAGGACCACATCTAGTAACATTGCTCTTTAAATAGTGTAGGGGTAGAGGCGGCGAAGGACCACATCTATTAACATTGCTCTTTAAATAGTGTAGGGGTAGAGGCAATGGAGGACTACATCTATTAACATTGCTCTTTAAACAGTGTAGGAGTAGAGGCATGGAGGACCACATCTATTAACATTGCTCTTTAAATAGTGTAGGGGTAGAGGCGACGGAGGACCACATCTATTAACATTGCTCTTTAAACAGTGTAGGGGTAGAGGCGACGGAGGACCACATCTATTAACATTGCTCTTTAAACAGTGTAGGGGTAGAGGCGACGGAGGACCACATCTATTAACATTGCTCTTTAAACAGTGTAGGGGTAGAGGCGACGGAGGACCACATCTATTAACATTGCTCTTTAAATAGTGTAGGGGTAGAGGCGATGGAGGACCACATCTATTAACATTGCTCTTTAAACAGTGTAGGGTAGAGGCGCGGAGGACCACATCTATTAACATTGCTCTTTAAATAGTGTAGGGGTAGAGGCGACGGAGGACCACATCTATTAACATTGCTCTTTAAACAGTGTAGGGGTAGAGGCGACGGAGGACCACATCTATTAACATTGCTCTTTAAACAGTGTAGGGGTAGAGGCGACGGAAGACCACATCTATTAACATTGCTCTTTAAACAGTGTAGGGGTAGAGGCAACGGAGGACCACATCTATTAACAGTGCTCTTTAAACAGTGTAGGGGTAGAGGCGACGGAGGACCACATCTATTAACATTGCTCTTTAAATAGTGTAGGGGTAGAGGCGACGGAGGACCACATCTAGTAACATTGCTCTTTAAATAGTGTAGGGGTAGAGGCGAAGGAGGACCACATCTATTACCATTGCTCTTTAAACAGTGTAGGGGTAGAGGCGACGGAGGACCACATCTATTAACATTGCTCTTTAAATAGTGTAGGGGTAGAGGCGATGGAGGACCACATCTATTAACATTGCTCTTTAAATAGTGTAGGGGTAGAGGCGACGGAGGACCACATCTATTAACATTGCTCTTTAAACAGTGTAGGGGTAGAGGCGACGGAGGACCACATCTATTAACATTGCTCTTTAAACAGTGTAGGGGTAGAGGCGACGGAGGACCACATCTATTAACATTGCTCTTTAAATAGTGTAGGGGTAGAGGCGACGAAGGACCACATCTATTAACATTGCTCTTTAAACAGTGTAGGGGTAGAGGCGGAGGACCACATCTATTAACATTGCTCTTTAAATAGTGTAGGGGTAGAGGCGACGGAGGACCACATCTATTAACATTGCTCTTTAAATAGTGTAGGGGTAGAGGCGACTGAGGACCACATCTATTAACATTGCTCTTTAAAAAGTGTAGGGGTAGAGGCGACGAAGGACCACATCTATTAACATTGCTCTTTAAATAGTGTAGGGGAAGAGGCGGAGGACCACATCTATTAACATTGCTCTTTAAACAGTGTAGGGTAGAGGCGGAGGACCACATCTATTTACATTGCTCTTTAAATAGTGTAGGGGTAGAGGCGACGGAGGACAACATCTATTAACATTGCTCTTTAAACAGTGTAGGGGTAGAGGCGGCGGAGGACCACATCTATTAACATTGCTCTTTAAATAGTGTAGGGGTAGAGGCGACGGAGCACCACATCTATTAACATTGCTCTTTAAACAGTGTAGGGGTAGAGGCGACGGAGGACCACATCTATTAACATTGCTCTTTAAACAGTGTAGGGGTAGAGGCGACGGAGGACCACATCTATTAACATTGCTCTTTAAACAGTGTAGGGGTAGAGGCGACGGAGGACCACATCTATTAACATTGCTCTTTAAATAGTGTAGGGGTAGAGGCGACGGAGGACCACATCTAGTAACATTGCTCTTTAAATAGTGTAGGGGTAGAGGCGACGGAGGACCACATCTATTAACATTGCTCTTTAAACAGTGTAGGGGTAGAGGCGATGGAGGACCACATCTATTAACATTGCTCTTTAAATAGTGTAGGGGTAGAGGCGACGGAGGACCACATCTATTAACATTGCTCTTTAAATAGTGTAGGGGTAGAGGCTATGGAGGACCACATCTATTAACATTGCTCTTTAAACAGTGTAGGGGTAGAGGCGGTGGAGGACCACATCTATTAACATTGCTCTTTAAACAGTGTAGGGGTAGAGGCGGCGGAGGACCACATCTATTAACATTGCTCTTTAAATAGTGTAGGGGTAGAGGCGACGGAGGACCACATCTATTAAAATTGCTCTTTAAACAGTGTAGGGGTAGAGGCGACGGAGGACCACATCTATTAACATTGCTCTTTAAACAGTGTAGGGGTAGAGGCGACGGAGGACCACATCTATTAACATTGCTCTTTAAATAGTGTAGGGGTAGAGGCGACGGAGGACCACATCTATTAACATTGCTCTTTAAACAGTGTAGGGGTAGAGGCGGCGGAGGACCACATCTATTAACATTGCTCTTTAAATAGTGTAGGGGTAGAGGCGACGGAGGACCACATCTATTAACATTGCTCTTTAAACAGTGTAGGGGTAGAGGCGACGGAGGACCACATCTATTAACATTGCTCTTTAAATAGTGTAGGGGTAGAGGCGACGGAGGACCACATCTAGTAACATTGCTCTTTAAATAGTGTAGGGGTAGAGGCGACGGAGGACCACATCTATTAACATTGCTCTTTAAATAGTGTAGGGGTAGAGGCGACGGAGGACCACATCTAGTAACATTGCTCTTTAAATAGTGTAGGGGTAGAGGCGACGGAGGACCACATCTATTAACATTGCTCTTTAAATAGTGTAGGGGTAGAGGCGACGGAGGACCACATCTATTAACATTGCTCTTTAAATAGTGTAGGGGTAGAGGCGACGGAGGACCACATCTATTAACATTGCTCTTTAAACAGTGTAGGGGTAGAGGCGACGGAGGACCACATCTATTAACATTGCTCTTTAAATAGTGTAGGGGTAGAGGCGGCAGAGGACCACATCTATTAACATTGCTCTTTAAATAGTGTAGGGGTAGAGGCGATGGAGGACTACATCTATTAACATTGCTCTTTAAACAGTGTAGGAGTAGAGGCGGCGGAGGACCACATCTATTAACATTGCTCTTTAAATAGTGTAGGGGTAGAGGCGACGGAGGACCACATCTATTAACATTGCTCTTTAAACAGTGTAGGGGTAGAGGCGACAGAGGACCACATCTATTAACATTGCTCTTTAAACAGTGTAGGGGTAGAGGCGACGGAGGACCACATCTATTAACATTGCTCTTTAAACAGTGTAGGGGTAGAGGCGACGGAGGACCACATCTATTAACATTGCTCTTTAAATAGTGTAGGGGTAGAGGCGATGGAGGACCACATCTATTAACATTGCTCTTTAAACAGTGTAGGGGTAGAGGCGGCGGAGGACCACATCTATTAACATTGCTCTTTAAATAGTGTAGGGGTAGAGGCGACGGAGGACCACATCTATTAACATTGCTCTTTAAACAGTGTAGGGGTAGAGGCGACGGAGGACCACATCTATTAACATTGCTCTTTAAACAGTGTAGGGGTAGAGGCGACGGAGGACCACATCTATTAACATTGCTCTTTAAACAGTGTAGGGGTAGAGGCGACGGAGGACCACATCTATTAACATTGCTCTTTAAATAGTGTAGGGGTAGAGGCGGCGGAGGACCACATCTATTAACATTGCTCTTTAAATAGTGTAGGGGTAGAGGCGATGGAGGACTACATCTATTAACATTGCTCTTTAAACAGTGTAGGAGTAGAGGCGGCGGAGGACCACATCTATTAACATTGCTCTTTAAATAGTGTAGGGGTAGAGGCGACGGAGGACCACATCTATTAACATTGCTCTTTAAACAGTGTAGGGGTAGAGGCGACGGAGGACCACATCTATTAACATTGCTCTTTAAACAGTGTAGGGGTAGAGGCGACGGAGGACCACATCTATTAACATTGCTCTTTAAATAGTGTAGGGGTAGAGGCGGAGGACCACATCTATTAACATTGCTCTTTAAATAGTGTAGGGGTAGAGGCGATGGAGGACTACATCTATTAACATTGCTCTTTAAACAGTGTAGGAGTAGAGGCGGAGGACCACATCTATTAACATTGCTCTTTAAATAGTGTAGGGGTAGAGGCGACGGAGGACCACATCTATTAACATTGCTCTTTAAACAGTGTAGGGGTAGAGGCGACGGAGGACCACATCTATTAACATTGCTCTTTAAACAGTGTAGGGGTAGAGGCGACGGAGGACCACATCTATTAACATTGCTCTTTAAACAGTGTAGGGGTAGAGGCGACGGAGGACCACATCTATTAACATTGCTCTTTAAATAGTGTAGGGGTAGAGGCGATGGAGGACCACATCTATTAACATTGCTCTTTAAACAGTGTAGGGGTAGAGGCGGCGGAGGACCACATCTATTAACATTGCTCTTTAAATAGTGTAGGGGTAGAGGCGACGGAGGACCACATCTATTAACATTGCTCTTTAAACAGTGTAGGGGTAGAGGCGACGGAGGACCACATCTATTAACATTGCTCTTTAAACAGTGTAGGGGTAGAGGCGACGGAAGACCACATCTATTAACATTGCTCTTTAAACAGTGTAGGGGTAGAGGCGACGGAGGACCACATCTATTAACATTGCTCTTTAAACAGTGTAGGGGTAGAGGCGACGGAGGACCAGATCTATTAACATTGCTCTTTAAATAGTGTAGGGGTAGAGGCGACGGAGGACCACATCTAGTAACATTGCTCTTTAAATAGTGTAGGGGTAGAGGCGAAGGAGGACCACATCTATTACCATTGCTCTTTAAACAGTGTAGGGGTAGAGGCGACGGAGGACCACATCTATTAACATTGCTCTTTAAATAGTGTAGGGGTAGAGGCGATGGAGGACCACATCTATTAACATTGCTCTTTAAATAGTGTAGGGGTAGAGGCGACGGAGGACCACATCTAATAACATTGCTCTTTAAACAGTGTAGGGGTAGAGGCGACGGAGGACCACATCTATTAACATTGCTCTTTAAACAGTGTAGGGGTAGAGGCGACGGAGGACCACATCTATTAACATTGCTCTTTAAACAGTGTAGGGGTAGAGGCGACGGAGGACCACATCTATTAACATTGCTCTTTAAATAGTGTAGGGGTAGAGGCGACGGAGGACCACATCTATTAACATTGCTCTTTAAATAGTGTAGGGGTAGAGGCGACGGAGGACCACATCTATTAACATTGCTCTTTAAAAAGTGTAGGGGTAGAGGCGACGAAGGACCACATCTATTAACATTGCTCTTTAAATAGTGTAGGGGTAGAGGCGACGGAGGACCACATCTATTAACATTGCTCTTTAAACAGTGTAGGGGTAGAGGCGACGGAGGAGCACATCTATTTACATTGCTCTTTAAATAGTGTAGGGGTAGAGGTGACGGAGGACAACATCTATTAACATTGCTCTTTAAACAGTGTAGGGGTAGAGGCGGCGGAGGACCACATCTATTAACATTGCTCTTTAAATAGTGTAGGGGTAGAGGCGACGGAGGACCACATCTATTAACATTGCTCTTTAAACAGTGTAGGGGTAGAGGCGACGGAGGACCACATCTATTAACATTGCTCTTTAAACAGTGTAGGGGTAGAGGCGACGGAGGACCACATCTATTAACATTGCTCTTTAAACAGTGTAGGGGTAGAGGCGACGGAGGACCACATCTATTAACATTGCTCTTTAAATAGTGTAGGGGTAGAGGCGACGGAGGACCACATCTAGTAACATTGCTCTTTAAATAGTGTAGGGGTAGAGGCGACGGAGGACCACATCTATTATCTTTGCTCTTTAAACAGTGTAGGGGTAGAGGCGATGGAGGACCACATCTATTAACATTGCTCTTTAAATAGTGTAGGGGTAGAGGCGACGGAGGACCACATCTATTAACATTGCTCTTTAAATAGTGTAGGGGTAGAGGCGGCGGAGGACCACATCTATTAACATTGCTCTTTAAACAGTGTAGGGGTAGAGGCGGTGGAGGACCACATCTATTAACATTGCTCTTTAAACAGTGTAGGGGTAGAGGCGGCGGAGGACCACATCTATTAACATTGCTCTTTAAATAGTGTAGGGGTAGAGGCGACGGAGGACCACATCTATTAAAATTGCTCTTTAAACAGTGTAGGGGTAGAGGCGATGGAGGACCACATCTATTAACATTGCTCTTTAAACAGTGTAGGGGTAGAGGCGACGGAGGACCACATCTATTAACATTGCTCTTTAAATAGTGTAGGGGTAGAGGCGACGGAGGACCACATCTATTAACATTGCTCTTTAAACAGTGTAGGGGTAGAGGCGGAGGACCACATCTATTAACATTGCTCTTTAAATAGTGTAGGGGTAGAGGCGACGGAGGACCACATCTATTAACATTGCTCTTTAAACAGTGTAGGGGTAGAGGCGACGGAGGACCACATCTATTAACATTGCTCTTTAAATAGTGTAGGGGTAGAGGCGACGGAGGACCACATCTAGTAACATTGCTCTTTAAATAGTGTAGGGGTAGAGGCGACGGAGGACCACATCTATTAACATTGCTCTTTAAATAGTGTAGGGGTAGAGGCGACGGAGGACCACATCTAGTAACATTGCTCTTTAAATAGTGTAGGGGTAGAGGAGACGGAGGACCACATCTATTAACATTGCTCTTTAAATAGTGTAGGGGTAGAGGCGACGGAGGACCACATCTATTAACATTGCTCTTTAAATAGTGTAGGGGTAGAGGCGACGGAGGACCACATCTATTAACATTGTTCTTTAAACAGTGTATGGGTAGAGGCGACGGAGGACCACATCTATTAACATTGCTCTTTAAACAGTGTAGGGGTAGAGGCGACGGAGGACCACATCTATTAACATTGCTCTTTAAACAGTGTAGGGGTAGAGGCGACGGAGGACCACATCTATTAACATTGCTCTTTAAACAGTGTAGGGGTAGAGGTGACGGAGGACCACATCTATTAACATTGCTCTTTAAACAGTGTAGTGGTAGAGGCGACGGAGGACCACATCTATTAACATTGCTCTTTAAATAGTGTAGGGATAGAGGCGACGGAGGACCACATCTAGTAACATTGCTCTTTAAATAGTGTAGGGGTAGAGGCGAAGGAGGACCACATCTATTACCATTGCTCTTTAAACAGTGTAGGGGTAGAGGCGACGGAGGACCACATCTATTAACATTGCTCTTTAAATAGTGTAGGGGTAGAGGCGATGGAGGACCACATCTATTAACATTGCTCTTTAAATAGTGTAGGGGTAGAGGCGACGGAGGACCACATCTATTAACATTGCTCTTTAAACAGTGTAGGGGTAGAGGCTTCGGTGGACCACATCTATTAACATTGCTCTTTAAACAGTGTAGGGGTAGAGGCGACGGAGGACCACATCTATTAACATTGCTCTTTAAATAGTGTAGGGGTAGAGGCAACGAAGGACCACATCTATTAACATTGCTCTTTAAACAGTGTAGGGGTAGAGGCGGCGGAGGACCACATCTATTAACATTGCTCTTTAAATAGTGTAGGGGTAGAGGCGACGGAGGACCACATCTATTAACATTGCTCTTTAAACAGTGTAGGGGTAGAGGCGACGGAGGACCACATCTATTAACATTGCTCTTTAAATAGTGTAGGGGTAGAGGCGACGGAGGACCACATCTATTAACATTGCTCTTTAAATAGTGTAGGGGTAGAGGTGGCGGAGGACCACATCTATTAACATTGCTCTTTAAACAGTGTAGGGGTAGAGGCGACGGAGGACCACATCTATTAACATTGCTCTTTAAACAGTGTAGGGGTAGAGGCGACGGAGGACCACATCTATTAACATTGCTCTTTAAATAGTGTTGGGGTAGAGGCGACGGAGGACCACATCTATTAACATTGCTCTTTAAATAGTGTAGGGGTAGAGGTGGCGGAGGACCACATCTATTAACATTGCTCTTTAAACAGTGTAGGGGTAGAGGCGACGGAGGACCACATCTATTAACATTGCTCTTTAAACAGTGTAGGGGTAGAGGCGAAGGAGGACCACATCTATTAACATTGCTCTTTAAATAGTGTAGGGGTAGAGGTGACGGAGGACCACATCTATTAACATTGCTCTTTAAATAGTGTAGGGGTAGAGGTGGCGGAGGACCACATCTATTAACATTGCTCTTTAAATAGTGTAGGGGTAGAGGCGACGGAGGACCACATCTATTAACATTGCTCTTTAAATAGTGTAGGGGTAGAGGCGACGGAGGACCACATCTATTAACATTGCTCTTTAAATAGTGTAGGGGTAGAGGTGGCGGAGGACCACATCTATTAACATTGCTCTTTAAATAGTGTAGGGGTAGAGGCGGCGGAGGACCACATCTATTAACATTGCTCTTTAAATAGTGTAGGGGTAGAGGTGGCGGAGGACCACATCTATTAACATTGCTCTTTAAATAGTGTAGGGGTAGAGGTGACGGAGGACCACATCTATTAACATTGCTCTTTAAATAGTGTAGGGTTAGAGGCGACGGAGGACCACATCTATTAACATTGCTCTTTAAATAGTGTAGGGGTATAGGCGACGGAGGACCACATCTATTAACATTGCTCTTTAAATAGTGTAGGGGTAGAGGTGGCGGAGGACCACATCTATTAACATTGCTCTTTAAATAGTGTAGGGGTAGAGGTGACTGAGGACCACATCTATTAACATTGCTCTTTAAATAGTATAGGGGTAGAGGCGACGGAGGCCCTCATCTATTAACATTGCTCTTTAAATAGTGTAGGGTTAGAGGCGACGGAGGACCACATCTATTAACATTGCTCTTTAAATAGTGTAGGGGTAGAGGCGACGGAGGACCACATCTATTAACATTGCTCTTTAAATAGTGTAGGGGTAGAGGTGGCGGAGGACCACATCTATTAACATTGCTCTTTAAATAGTGTAGGGGTAGAGGTGACGGAGGACCACATCTAGTAACATTGCTCTTTAAATAGTGTAGGTGTAGAGGCGGCGGAGGACCACATCTATTAACATTGCTCTTTAAACAGTGTAGGGGTAGAGGTGGCGGAGGACCACATCTATTAACATTGCTTTTTAAACAGTGTAGGGGTAGAGGCGGCGGAGGACCACATCTATTAACATTGCTCTTTAAATAGTGTAGGGGTAGATGTGGCGGAGGACCACATCTATTAACATTGCTCTTTAAATAGTGTAGGGGTAGAGGCGACGGAGGACCACATCTATTAACATTGCTCTTTAAATAGTGTAGGGGTAGAGGCGACGGAGGACCACATCTATTAACATTGCTCTTTAAATAGTGTAGGATTAGAGGCGACGGAGGACCACATCTATTAACATTGCTCTTTAAACAGTGAAGGGGTAGAGGTGGCGGAGGACCACATCTATTAACATTGCTCTTTAAACAGTGTAGGGGTAGAGGCGACGGAGGACCACATCTATTAACATTGCTCTTTAAATAGTGTAGGGGTAGAGGCGGCGGAGGACCACATCTATTAACATTGCTCTTTAAATAGTGTAGGGGTAGAGGTGGCGGAGGACCACATCTATTAACATTGCTCTTTAAATAGTGTAGGGGTAGAGGCGGCGGAGTACCACATCTTTTAACATTGCTCTTTAAATCGTGTCGGGGTAGAGGCGGCGGAGGACCACATCTATTAACATTGCTCTTTAAATAGTGTAGGGGTAGAGGCGGCGGAGGACCACATCTATTAACATTGCTCTTTAAATAGTGTAGGGGTAGAGGCGACGGAGGACCACATCTAGTAACATTGCTCTTTAAATAGTGTAGGGGTAGAGGCGGCGGAGGACCACATCTATTAACTTTGCTCTTTAAATAGTGTAGGGGTAGAGGCGGCGGAGGACCACATCTATTAACATTGCTCTTTAAATAGTGTAGGGGTAGAGGCGACGGAGGACCACATCTATTAACATTGCTCTTTAAATAGTGTAGGGGTAGAGGCGGAGGACCACATCTATTAACATTGCTCTTTAAATAGTGTAGGGGTAGAGGCGGCGGAGGACCACATCTATTAACATTGCTCTTTAAATAGTGTAGGGTTAGAGGCGACGGAGGACCACATCTATTAACATTGCTCTTTAAATAGTGTAGGGGTAGAGGCGGCGGAGGACCACATCTATTAACATTGCTCTTTAAATAGTGTAGGGGTAGAGGTGGCGGAGGACCACATCTATTAACATTGCTCTTTAAATAGTGTAGGGGTAGAGGCGACGGAGGACCACATCTATTAACATTGCTCTTTAAATAGTGTAGGGGTAGAGGCGAAGGAGGACCACATCTATTAACATTGCTCTTTAAACAGTTTAGGGGTAGAGGCGACGGAGGACCACATCTATTAACATTGCTCTTTAAATAGTGTAGGGGTAGAGGCGACGGAGGACCACATCTATTAACATTGCTCTTTAAATAGTGTAGGGGTAGAGGCGACGGAGGACCACATCTATTAACATTGCTCTTTAAACAGTGTAGGGGTAGAGGCGACGGAGGACCACATCTATTAACATTGCTCTTTAAATAGTGTAGGGGTAGAGGCGGCGGAGGACCACATCTATTAACATTGCTCTTTAAATAGTGTAGGGGTAGAGGCGACGGAGGACCACATCTATTAACATTGCTCTTTGCGTGCTGTCCCGTCTGCACACAGGGGAAGACTCATCTCTAAGTTTTTATGTTTTTAATTCCTCCAAATGTTTTGGGCTGCTAATATTGTGACAGGAATGGACCACGTTCCTGATTCAAGGTATAATTAGAGTTCATGAAATGATTATGCTTCAGTCTTTGATATTAGCCAAGAGTGTTCTTCTCAGCATCTATAATGTACCCAGAACTACAGCATATTTAAGTATACTTGATTTTTTTTTTATTAGTCCTTTTGCTCCAGCTACTAATGTTAGAACTGTCTGGTGTCTTTTTTCCACATTGTTCTAGTTTCTACTTAGAAATCCTGGTATTTTATCACTTTGTGCCTCTCAGTACATAGAACTTCATAAATATTTGATATAAGTATTTCAATAATTAATTCTACTTTTGTCCTTTTTTTCCTTAACTACTATATCTGGTTTTCTTACTTCTGTTTTCTTAATTGTTAGTACTGGATGAGCCTGTGTGATCAGAACTTCTTTATTTACTGTAAAAGCCCTCAGACATGAGAATATTACTACCAGCAAAGAGCTGTACAACTGTTTCTAGTTCTGTATTACAGAACCTACATTTGCCTATTTCTTCCACTTTTCTATTTACTTTTTAAACCAACATCTACATAGACCACTATCTTGAGACACCACTAACCTTTCGTCTTTTGGTTTAAATTCATTTCTCCTTAACCATCCATTCGACAAACCTTGATCAACATATGGTTGGTCTAGCAGTTCTCTATATTTGCCACTATATTTGTGGGCTTTCCAGTTTTCTTTCATTTTTTTTTTTTGGTTCTTTTTTCTTTCTTTTATTTTTGGGCACTTTCAATTGCTGATAGAGTCTTGTCTATTTCTGTTTTAAATTCCATTCTGAAATGCTTCAGCTAAACTAAGCAAATATGCCATTTTAGACTTCATATCTACGTGTTTCAGAACTTTCACTGTGTTTGGATCTGATGACGTCAACAAGTATGTGTTTAGTCTAATGACTGCAGACCTATACATATTGTCAATTATGAGGAGGAACCAGAGAGACGGGATAAATAATCATGGTATGCACTGGATTTTATACAACATTTAGTAAGCATGGAACATTTTTCTTGTTCATCTGGTTTAATGCTGTTTCCTCAGTGGAGTGCTCTTTGTTAGCACAGGCACACTCAATGACGCCCATTTTATTTTTAGATGGATAATGCTGGCATGACAGACTTATCTGCCATGCCTGCATTATCATGTTTGATATACAGGTAAAACTGTAGGGACAGCCAACATTGAAACATTTGACAGTTCATTCTCTGTCAAATAGACAATGAGGTTCATTTATACAGAATCTTTCAGAATCTCAGTACCTTATCCTGCAATAGTGCATGTTTTATATGCTGCCATAGTGTCAGGTATTCCTAGTTGAGCACTGCCCCTTGTTTGGAACATCACACAGGGGATGGAGCTGGTTTTCACTAATGGGGTAGCATTGTGTGATGAGAAAGGCCCTCCACTGTGCGATTCAGAATCTTTTGGAATTTCCCAGCTAATTTAAAAATATTCTCATTTATGAGGAAAACTGAGCTAATACATACAATAAGTGGATTCTGGACAGATGTTTCGACTAAATTCCTTGTAAGTAAGGAGTAACTGTAACTATTAGCTGGATGGTGTTTAATACACAACACCATCACAGCAGTTTTTTTCACAGCTTTAAACTGACTCACATTTCAGCAGAAGTCTGTTTCCATGGAAGTGTGAAAATCAACACATATAAACTGAATGACTTGGGTGGAGAGGGTGGCAAGCTGCCACTCTCCCACTTACTTCCAATACAGAGTAGAAGAACCTTAGTTGAAGTAATTCTTCGAAGTGATATCAGAGCTGTCGTTGGATCAGGCCACACACTTGTCTTTTACTCTACTGCCTTAAGCAAGGAAGAAAGGATGTTGTTCGCTGCATGCGTACAGGCAGCTGAGGTGTTGATAAAAATGGCAAAAGACTTCAAGGAGTTGACCTACTTTTATTATCTTTTAGTGACTGGATAATTGCAATGATACATGTTATTCATGCATAAATATGGAAAAGACATCCATGTTTATAGGAAAAAAATCAGATTCTCAGCAAGTGATAAAAACTGGAATATACAAGTTCTGCACTGTCAGTAGTGTGGGTTCTGTGGGCTTAGAGGTGACACCAGTCACTGCAGTTCAGTGAATTTTGTTTAGTTGGTCAGATTCATAGGTACTGGTTGTAAACATTATTAGAGTTTATGGTGTGAGCCCTGGGTTATTATGCAAAGAAGTACAAATTTTGTAAGCTTATGGGCAAAATCTGCAGTCTTGGACAGATTCAGCAGTATAAAGTCTGCTATAAAGCATGTGCCCCTTTACAATGCTCACAAGTGGTGTGTACTTTTGGAATCTTTTCCTTAAAACTTCAGCTTGGGTTCCCACAGAGAATTACAAGAGCACTTAAGAACCAGTGGGGAACAGACATATGTTTTTGTTCACGCATATTCATGAACCTAACTTCCTGATTTATCCTCAGTCAGTCACTAACATTCATACTTTGGACTGCTCACAAGCCATCAGTTCTGAAGGAAGAGTAGTCCATAACTTTGGTGAGCTTTCACTTAAGAAAATGGACACTTTGCCATTGAATCTTGTCTTATGAAACTCCTGGATACTAATTAAGGCTGCTAAATATCTTATTTATTTATTTATATGTATTGCATTTGCTTCAGCAAATGCCCAAGGCAAAAAACTCTGTGACAAAAAAAAAAACGTATAAGTACCTCATCATTGAGCCAGTATACAAATTAGGGAAAAGATGTGTCAGAAAAAATATTTCATACTTACATAGAGACATGCATAGAAAAATAAACAGATCTTTCATATTAAAAATACTTTACAATGAGTATTACAATACAAATCAATCAGTGAATGTCAAAATCAATTTTCAATATTTGGTGTTCCAAAGTAGTACTGCTTTGATTATTAGGAAAGTAGATGGGACAGAGGCATTTGTGGAGGAAGCCAATATGAAAGTTACATAAAGAGGGGAAGATGCAATTAGTGTAGACTAGTCATGAGTGACGGTAAGAGGAAAAATGGAATATGTTAACAGAAAGTGCAGGATACTGACATAACCTAGCAATTAGGAGAAGAACACAGAGGGTTTTTTCTTAAAGTTAAATTTATTGTCTGTTTCCCCTAATTGGGCTTGGTATGGTATTCCATATCTTGGAGTTGTAATTGGAGTAGAGAACATCCCCTAATGAGTTCTCAGATTTAGATGGTTAAGTCAGGAATTTATCTATAGAGCAGAAGCAGTCTGCTAGGGTTAGGCCGCTTCAGGACAGTTTGAAGGGATGTATGAAATGAACAATTTTTACCTAAGGAATGTAAGCTAGTTTTGTAATTCCATCCAGTTTACTTTTGAGATCTCAAGACAGTGATGGGATCTTTGTAGGCAAATTAGCAGTGAATTTGGTAAGTTTTATTGTGGCATTGTTGAAGCTTTCCTGGGGAAGTTGTGCAATTTAATGAGGACCAGAGGCAGAGTATAGCAGTGTTGGTCGGAGATAAATAGGCACAGTAGATTTATGACTAAGGCCAGTGAGAAACTACTTGGCTCTGGCTAGAGCGCCAAGCCTTTGCTAAGTTTTCCTTACGGCATTATATACATATGAATGCCAAACATGAGCTTATCTTCAATTGTTACACCAAACAACTTGGTGTTGAAAACCTTTGATGTTTTGAGCAGAGGAAATATTAAAACTATTTGAGTTTCGGAAACTGGTTTCAGAGAGGAAGAACATCAGTTTAATTTTATTTAGCATTAAGTGTAAGGTGAGTATTACCTATCCAATGTTCTACTGCTGGGTAGGATTCCTGAGTAATGGTCTATAGTTGTCTTAGTCAGAGGGTGGAGCAAATGATTGTAGCATCATCTGCATATTGAGTCATAGTGGATGGAGACGTGACAGTGAAAAGCTTATTTTTGTATATGCTGAATAGCAAGGCCCAAGAATGCCCAGAAGTATCTATCTCTTACTTTACTGTTTTACTTTTATTTTTATTTATTCATGCATTTATTGTTTTTGTTAATTAACATTGGTGCCAGATCACTTGGGCGAAGTGATGGTCTGAACATGACGCAGTCAAGGCACCCCCTTCGTCCACTACATCATCCCTGTCTTTTTATGGGGCACTCAGATTAGGTTCCTACAGTGCACATACTGTAAGTCTTTCACTTTAGCAGCATAACAACTACAACATACAGCTTTTAGAACTATATAATTTTTCACAGGGCTAAATTAATTTAAATGAATGTATATGGCAATACATTTGTGATGACACTATTACTGGTAATATCGTGAACATAAACTGTGCAAAATACTATATATACATATAAATGTATGCATACAGAAATATGACTGGATACAAATTTTATGGCAAAACTCCACAATTTGTCACACCTGTGAAGAAAGATTAATCTGCTAAAAGAAATATTTTTAAATAGTTTCAATAATTGTATTACATTCAAATGGCCTGCAAAAGAAAACATTAGGATTTGTTTAAAGCAGTTAACAAATCAGCTGATGTTGCTATTTAAATAAGAAGGATTGATGACAGGCACCTGTTCATCACCAAAGTCTTTTTTTCTTTTCTTGTTTTGAAAAATTTGTTTTTGTCTCTTGACTTGGCTCCTCCTCTTTCTGATAGTGAAGTCACAGAAGCAAAAATCTTTAATTTAGTGTTTTAATACTTTAGTATAACAAGTTGTAACTTGGGTTTTTTCAGAATTACATTAGTTGCATATAACATCTGTTCATATGGATACACAGCCCTGTATTAACCCAGCACAGCAAAAAAAGAAAATAAGTGACGGGTGATGTTGGAAAGTACCCTATGGCACGGTTACCAGGTAACTAATCATTACAATGACAGATTATCTATCAGTTCAGTTTTTGCAGGCAATGACACTACTGCACTTTTCTGTGAATGGAAATATATGTGTGCTTGTGTGTGCGTGCACATGTTTGCAGTATATGCAGGATGTTTGTCTGCTGCATTTTAGGCCTGAGTTGCGAATTGACAGTACAGGCGCATGTGGAAATGCAAGCAACTATACTAGATATCAGTGATGTAATAAGCCTGTTTAGTAGTTGTTATGCTAGACATATCATATAAAATTTTTAAGGTTTGTTGCCAAAGTTATTTAATCTCTCATGACTCAGTTATACTAATTTAGAGAAATTGGAACTGGATCAGTCCTACTGAAATAAATGTAACATTACCCAAAGCAAAAATTTCAAAATAAAAATAAGCTCAAGGTGAATGGTGGTTCATTGTGGTAATCCATGTCCAAAAGTATATTCTGAGCTACATTTCTCCATTTGCTATCAATGATTCAGAAAACTCACTAAACTACAGCTGTTACTTAAAAAGCAAACATCTGTACATTTAATAAATTTCATACTATGGCAAGCTGAGCCTTCTATAAATAAGAAGGTATATTTGTCCATCTATCTATCTATCTATCTATCTATCTATCTATCTATCTATCTATCTATCTATCTATCTATCTATCTAATCTGTTAATCTATCTACCTATCAATCTATCTATCTATATATCCATCTAGCTATCCAGCTAGCATATACCAGGTAGACAAATAGAGTAAAATCCCTTTAAATTAGAAACCTAAAGAGGAGAATTTCAGGCATAAAATACATGGATTCAATAGTTGCACATTTAACTGTATTTTGATATTGGTCACAATATTAGTGGTGCAGGATTCAAGAAAAAAAAAAACGGCAGCAGTATAGCTTGCATTATTGATGCAACAAATACATATATGATCTATGATACAGGTCTTCACAATGAGAAGCAAATGTACTAGCAGGAAGCTTAGTAGTTTACCTGTAAATGCATTTACCATTTTGTTCAGCTTCCCCTCATAATACATAGCTTTCTGGTAAGGCATTGTTTTCCATGTGTCTTTCACTAAATTCTAGCAGAAATAACATTGCTAGTGGTCAAGCTAGGTTGACCCTGTGCAAAAATGAATGATTAGCTTATCAAACTTCTCTAAAGTACTGCATCTTATGTCTTATCAGGGTCGGAGAACTTTAAAAAAGTATTAATCTGTAGCATACTAATCAGTGTCAAAGAACTTTAACAGAGTATTAATCTGTAGCATACTAATCAGGGCCAAAGAACGTTAAGTATTAATCTGTAGCATACTAATCACGGTCAAAAAACTTTAACAGAGTATTAATCTGTAGCATACTAATCACGGTCAAAAAACTTTAACAGAGTATTAATCTGTAGCATACTAATCACGGTCAAAAAACTTTAACAGAGTATTAATCTGTAGCATACTAATCAGGGCCAAAGAACGTTAAGTATTAATCTGTAGCATACTAATCACGGTCAAAAAACTTTAACAGAGTATTAATCTGTAGCATACTAATCAGTGTCAAAGAACTTTAACAGAGTATTAATCTGTAGCATACTAATCAGGGCCAAAGAACGTTAAGTATTAATCTGTAGCATACTAATCACGGTCAAAAAACTTTAACAGAGTATTAATCTGTAGCATACTAATCAGGATCAAAGAACTTTAACAGAGTATTAATCTGTAGCATACTAATCAGGGCCAAAGAACGTTAAGTATTAATCTGTAGCATACTAATCAGATCCAAAGACCTTTCACAGAGTATTAATCTGTAGCATACTAATCAGGGTCAAAGAACTTTAACAGAGTATTAATCTGTAGCATACTAATCAGGGTCAAAGAACTTTAACAGAGTATTAATCTTTACTATATGGATCTACTTTGCAGTCACACTAAGCCATCTGTTTTATTCAGCAGGATATTTCCCCAGTCTATTCATTTTTGGGGCCTGGGTGTTACTGGTCTTTGGTTTAGCATAGTTGTGCTGTTACAGACAAATTCACGATTTACCCTAAATGTATTAGGCTGTATTAAATGTGTTAGGCTGAGAAGTTTATGGTTCTCCTGTTTCTCTATCTCCTGTCCTCATTGTAACATAATAGATGCTCGCTATAAACACGCACACGCACACGCACACACGCACACACACACACTCACACACACTTCTCTTGTAGTAGTCTGGTTTTGCACTTCAGTTTTTTCAGCATATGTTCTTTCCTTTCTCATAATATAAAAAAGAATATAATTTAAATTATCAAGCAGTAAGCTAAACTGACTCACTCAACACAGAGAATTAAGATTGGGACTCTGATCATAGCAAACTTGTTATATGTTTGAGACATGAACTTTACGAAATTCTACTTGATAGCAGAGCAGAGTAAAGTCTGAGAGGTTAATGCTGACATCCATGTCAAACACAAGTGTGTTGTGACCAAACAGTCTCAGCCATAATTGGTCCAATGCATGGGTAACTGGAAATTCATCCCTGATCTGGCACCTATGTCTCTGATGGACAGAGGCAGTCAGTAAATCATCCCCTATGTAAATCAAATGTGTGGATTACATTTGGTTTGAATGACTAGGCTTATAAGGGCCTTGGTAGTCATTAGCCTAGTATACACCTTCTTCTTCTTTTGGCTGCTCCTGTTAAGGGTAGCCACAGCAGATCACCTGTTTCCATTTCCTCCTGTCCTCTGCATCTTGCTCTGTCACACCAACCACCTGCATGTCCTCTCTCACCACATCCATAAACCTTATCTTAGGCCTTCCTCTTTTCCTGTTACCTGGCAGCTTCATCCTTAGCATCTTTTTCCCAATATACTCTGCATCCCTTCTCAGCACATGTCCATACCAACTTAATCTTGCCTCTCTAGCTTTGTCTCCAAACCTTCCAACCTGAGCTGACCCTCTAATATACTAGTTCCTAATCCTGTCCACCCTCGTCACACCCAGTGCAAATCTTAACATCTTTAACTCTGCCACGTCCAGCTCTGACACCTGTCTTTTTGTCATTGCCACTGTCTCCAACCCATATAACATAGTTGGTCTCACTACCCTCTTGCAGACCTTCCCTTTCACTCTTACTGGTACTCGTTTGTCACAAATCACTGCTGACATTCTTCTCCACCCCTCTCCATCCTGCCTATACTCTCTTCTTCACCTCTCTTCCACACTCACCATTACTCTGAACTGAGTATTTAAACTCATCCACCTTCACCACCTCTACTCCCTGCATCCTCACCATTCCTCTATCTTCCCTCTCATTCAAACACATATATTCTGTCTTCGTCCTGCTGACCTTCATTCCTCTTCTCTCTAGAGCATATCTCCACCTCTCCAGGGTCTCCTCCACCTGTTCCCTACTCTTACTACAGATCACAATGTCATCAGCAAGCATCATAGTCTACAGGGACTCCTGTCTGAATACATCTGTCAACATGTCCATCACCATTGAAAAAAAAGAAAGGGCTCAGAGCTGATCCTTGAGGTAATTCCACCTCCACCTTAAATGCATCCGTCACTCTCACTGCAGACCTCACCGCTGTCACACTACCCTCGTACATATCCTGTACCACTCTTACGTAGTTCTCTGACACTCCCTAGTATATACCTATACACCTAAAATTCTTTGTAGTACATGGAACCTTACTGGTCCTGATGCATCATTAGTTATTGAGAAAAAGACATGCAAAGAACTTCTTGATTGGTTTTCCAAAATGGCTGCACATTGAGTAACAGCTTAACTCTAACTGTCCCAGTGTGAAAACAGAAACTCAACAGAGAAGGCTAGTTGACTTCTATGTTTATGCATAAACTTCAGTAACTGGCTAGTAAGTGCACTGTCTGGATGCCAGGAAAAAAAGAAATACAGAGCACCTGGAAAAAAATCAGCTACAAAACGTGAGGAAGAAACACTGACTGAGGAAAGTTCTGCAGCTGTTCAGTAAACAGAAATGCAACCTTCAGACATGACATCCAGTAACCTACAGGAAAATATAAGACAAATGCACACAGATCTGGTTAAGATAAATGAAACACTGATGGAGTAAATCAACACAAACAACAAAAGTTTGAAAAAATGGAGAAAAAGTCGTGCAAGAGTGTGAAATGTTTAATGGCTTTGAAAAGCCATCAAACCTTAGTGTTATTACACAAATGTGGCCAGCAACTAAGTGTACATCAGCCGGACTAACAGTTTTAAAAGCTGTTAAACTCTTTAGTCTGCTTTTGTGTAGCAGAATTGAATGTTTTTCAGCTTTTATAGCTGTATTTATTTCCTATCACTATTCTGTGGCAGAGGCACTAGAGTATAATACCTTTGAATAGTGCATATCATAGACAATTACGATTAGATATCAATCGTGACTGCATTATTATGTGTTCAAGACACGGCTGGAAGAAATTCTCCTCGAGAGCAAATCAGAGTTCATTGTAGTGCACGACAAATTATCTGCTGCATGTACTACTGATTATGCAAAAAAAGAAAGGAAAAAGTGCAAAGTGTTTACTGACTTTGAAAGCCAGCAAAGCCCTTTCAAATGAGCACTGTGGGAAGGACATCTATCATGTTTACAATTATTGGGTTGGATAAAATACCAAAAACGGGCATAGTTTTTAAATACTGCTCTAATTCACTTAAAAAATAGTAACAGCATGACACATTTTCCATGAATATGCATTATTGAAGAATAAGAATTTTGAAATTCTGTTTCTGGCATTCTCAGTTATTTACAAGAAGATTAAACCCATTTATTAGGGACAGAGCAAAATATCAGACAGTCAGGAACAGTCGCAAGGCATACAGCGGGCAAAACAAAGCTAGTTTTACTTCTGCCAATGTCATTTATAGGCTGGTACTATCGGTTGCTTAGTGCCTTCTACAGCACCTGATATTAACAGCACTCAGAAAGGTGCTTAGCAATTAAGTACCTTCCTAAGTGGTGTTAATAACGGATCGTTTGTTAGTGTAACATTTAACTAGTTTGTCTTTTTCCCCATATTGGAATAAAGTCATGGCACTCCATGCACTATATAACTTGTTATTCACCTATATGATGTCAGTGAGTTTTTGTTTTCCTGGTTTTGGAGTGTGATTGAAATGCTCCATGAATATTGTTTGAAAGTTAAGAGTTTTGCCAAGTTCAACCACACATTTGAGAATTAAGTCAGTCAGTCCTTGGAAGAATTTTCATTCTTTGTGTGTGTGTGTGTGTGTGTGTGTGTGTGTGTGTGTGTGTGTGTGTGTGTGTGTGTGTGTGTGTGTGTTCGAGTCTATAGTTATGATGATATCTAGTTCTATGCAGATTTACATGTACATATTTTAGCAGTCAGAAATCACATCTTGATAATTTTTATCATGATCAGCATACTTTTTTGCTTTCCGAGACTATAGACATGATACAGGTCTTAATATGAATCTACAGTTTTAGAGGGAAAGAGCAGGGTTCTAACTTATCAAATGAGTATATGTTGAGTAGTTGACTGTTTCCTAGTTTTGCAATGCTGTGACTAGGTAACCAATGTTTACCTTACCAACAGAGTTTGCCATAGCATTTTCTTAATAGAAAACAGTTTATGTAAATTATTTGCTAATGTAGACATTTTCTGATAGCTCAGTTGCATTTACGCTTTCTGTACTGTAAGGAGAAAGTTTTATTTTGGGGATGAAGTAACATTTATTCTATTATAAATGTTAAGTATAACATGCTATAATAATATCACCAGATGTCCCTGATTTTCAGGGGTTTTGCTTCTGATTCTCTCCTCTGGAGCGCGAAGAATATGGAGTACTCATTTTTCTGCCAAGATACTTTCTCATATTTTTCTTCTCCCTTTGTAATCACCTGCATATCTCTTCATTAGTTTATACTTCCAGGCCTGGTTATGCAATAAATTATCTTGTTTCTGTAATTGTGCTTAAACAGCAGACTGGCTTTCGATGCTCCAGAAGTAAGATCAAGGGACCTACAGTAGGCTATTAGTGAATTGTTTAACTATTGTTTTTGATTAATTCCTCAGGACTTGTGGATTGTAATACCTCTGCTTACATTTTATATGAACATTTTGCTTATTGCTACAATGGAATCATTAGTCTGTGTACAACTGCCTGGCTCTTACAAATCTTAGTCTTTAGATATGATGAATTATCAGTGTTATTAAGATGTAGTCCGTTATCGATCCTCACTGTGTCTAATATTACAGAAGTAGGTCAGATTTCGTCAGGGGCTGGAGCTATTGCATAGAAGGATGTGGTATGGAATAAAATGTTTTTTTTTTTATTTGTGGTCCCCTCAGACATTATTTTACCAGCCCAGCACACAGTGTCCATGCATGGTATACCAGCTACTCTCGCTGCCTGTAACTTACTCCAGTTTTGCTGGGGCTGGGCATGTGTCCTGTGGGCCCATCTCATCTATACTTCTATCCAGTGGAGGGGGTGTTATGTATGACTTACCCACTCCCCCACCGCCAATCTTTTTTATTACATCCAAGGGTACACCCCCCCCCCCTTTGGAGCTTATGTCTTTTTAGGAAGCTAACCAATAGGTGCAGTCTCACCTTGGATGGGAACACCAAGCCTTCCCTGCCACTCAGTCACCCAAGCCTCTTGGAGCGTAGTCAGAGCTTTATCCATCTATGTCACCAAGTAGCTGAAGTGAAGTACTTCTTTTATAAATTTAGATGTTCGGCTGCCATTAATGACAGGTAATTTTTACTCTGCTGACCACATGACTGTGTAAATCTATAGCCAAAACAGTCTAAGACTTTTTAGAGACTATACATCTTTGTAGGTACTGCTTTGTTATATAGTAAATTTGCCCAAATTCAATAACTTTCATGAATATTCATGTTGGATACCCTTTTACATGTTTTTGCTAACAGTGCACACCAATGAACAAGAAGAGTATAGAAGCCTAAAGATAAAATAAAGCTGAAATTCTGAGACAGTCCGACTCTAGGTACATACCAAGTATTATTTTAGGTACATACCAAGCATTGTTTTAGGTACATACCAAGTATTGTTTTAGGCGCATACCAAGTATTGTTTTAGGTACAAACCAAGTATCCTTCTAGAAGTAGTTGCAGTATATTTAATGAAACAAGTGGCAAGCAATAAATGTAGGTATTTCAGTACTTAGAATGTGCATTGTTTTTGTAAACAGGAGTATGAAAAGTGTTTTGCAGAGCAGAATATCAGTATGGAAGAAGGGAACTTTGCTGTGAACAGGTGCAATATATACGCTTTTAGTGTATTAGTGGCTGTAAGAGAAATCTGTCATTTTTTTCTTTTTCAGTTGAATTCTTATTCCATTCCTTCTGGCTCAGTGATATATGCACTGTGAACATATAACTAGAAATTTGTAAGAAAATATAGGCAGCACATTTTTAAACCCATTAATGGCATACAACAACTTCTCTGAACATAAGTGATTCACCACCCAATTATCTAGATACAGCATCATTTTGTCACACCGGGAGTTTTAATTTTGTTTCTAAGTAATATCACACGCAATCCTACAGGAAACAGTAGGAGATGTACACTAGTCATCATGCAAACTATAAGTACCCAATTTTTTTTGCAGTATTACCTACTTTTCAAGAACATTTGTCTAGATTCCCAATGCCTGCAGATTGAGAGGTATGTTCATGTGAGGTTTCTAATATTGCCCTCTGACGTTTGTTGGGAATAATGACTAGAACCATCAGGTAAGTCTTTACCACTTTCTGAATCTGTTATTTATGCTTTCAGCTTCTAAAACTATTTTAATATTTCCACAGCTGAGTGATATATGCAATATGAACATATAACTATATGCAAGAAATATCGACAGCACTTTTTTTTAAACCCACTAATAACATAGGACAACTTGCTTATGCTAGTAAGGTGACATTTTTTTTTTGCTTTCTGTAAATAGTGTCTCTTTCAAGTCGCAGTCTCTGCGTCTCTCAGTGTTAATACTTCATTCACATAATGTTCGACTGATTTAGCATATCCACCTCCTTTTTCTTTTACATTTACTGGGCATCTTAATAAATAGACAGCAGTAGCCTTTCCCTTTGCATACTGCATTACAGAATTGCAGACCATGTCTCAGTTCTTAGTAGAGGATTAGATCTGGAGTTATTGAATATAATGCCAAAGAGACTATGATACACAATTAATGTGAACAATTTACCAAAAAGGCAAATCAGATCAAGTGCATGTACCCAGACAATAGCTAAAGTTTACTTCTCATTTTGGCTACATCTGTCACTCTGCTGCCCTTCCAGTATCAGGTTTAGCAGTGAACCAAATCCTATGGAACCTCATCTACTTGTTAGATAGCTCAACCTAGTCTTTGTTTATTTATATATTTTTGAGGAATGTCTCTTACTTTTTAATTGACAAGATAACATGGACATCATCCTTTACTAACTACCTTAGTGCATTATGACTGTAGTACATTAATTTGTAAACTTAGAACTCTGACTAACCATTTCTAAAAGACTTCACCTGCTTCTGCATTTGTTGGAAGTGACACTTCATGTAGTAATTTTCTTTGGTACAGGTGATGTGCTATTCTTCAAAATTATGGTCCCATATGAGTGCATAAACGTGCTTGGGTATTCAAATAAAAGGAACATCTACAGTTTCATTCTTTATCCACTGAAAATAGAAAAGGGCACATATCTACTATTCCAGAGCATTTGGATAACCACAGAGCAGAGTTGGACTCCTCAACAAGCCCAGGGAATCAGCATGGCATTCAGCTAAAAGGGACAGTAGCTGATGCTATTTTCAGTTCTTTTTTAGCTGAGACACCAAGTGTACCTTTGAGTTCTCAGTTATTGGCTTGCAAGTGACTCTCCTAATGTCGCGCGCTACTGCCATGGGGCTTACCACTTCTGTCTAGCTTGGTAAAAAGCCGTCTAATGAAATCGTACTAGAGTGTCTGACCAGAGTCTACAATATGAGGATAATATGATTTGTCTTAGACCTCTCTCAGATGATAACGGCAAGCAAGGAGAGACAGACAACTCCACCCCATCAAAACCCTAACAGATGGGAAAGAGCATAAGTAAATGTAAAAGACAAAAACAAAAAGAGTCCATTTTGTCCCTCACTATTTAGAGACAGACTTTCCCCTAATAGTCCTTTTCCATCCCTCAACCCAGATTTGAAGGTCTAAAGGCATGGTGGAAAGCAGATAGGAGCCTACATTGCAGCAGTGCTCCTTTATTTGGACATCTACTGTTAGTTTGTATACTCCCACATCTGTACTGCCATCACTACAAGGATGGCTGCTGCACTATTATGCCTCACTCCTGGGAAGAGTACTAAAGCAGTAACTACACTGGGCTAGCCTGACTCCAGACTGGGAAAAAACTGTCCTGAACCTGGATTGTTTGCAGCTATATCAATGGTGTCCTAAGTATAAGACTCAGAGATACCTTGGACTGAGACTTTTATAAAGAAACTTAGCATGGTGGCTGCTGTCCTGGTAAACCTTATCTTTACATGTCTTTCCATTGTTTATCCATTCTGCTGATAACCATTAGCATAGCCAGGGTTTATGGAAGTGCACTCCAGTTTCAAAAATGCAGCCTCCCCATCCCACAAGTATAATCGTATTTCCCCAAAACTCCTTTTGAAACTTCTGAAATACCAAGCTTATGGGAAAGAAATCTGAAAAAAAGCAATTATGAATATTCCTTTAAAACAAATTGTAGCATGTCACCACTACATGAAATAGTAACGGACCTAAAGTGTTTTGGTCGAAATGTTAATATAAATAAAATTACCTGGCATAAAAGAGACAAAGAATAAATCAATCTGTCTGAAGTCATTGTGCCTTACCATTTAGTTCACCAGCTGCTTTTGCACATATTAAATTAAATATCCCCTCCCTCATTGGTATGTGGATTAGGATGGAGTTCTGACAAGCTACTAGCTTGATTCAAAGCCAGTGCTGATTTCATCATGATGGCGAGAATGGTTTTAAGACTTACTCCTTCCCTATGGAATACTGTATATGGTTCCTTGCACATTAGGATTATCACCTGGTATACAATGCATAAAGGTCATTTTTTACCATAAGGTTTAGGTTACAGGGACAGGGAATATGCCTAAGGGGGAATGAGCTAACTGCATGTCTTCAGTGCGTTAAACCAAGAAGGATTCCATACACTGGTAGGCCAGTAGGTTTTATGTGCATCTTCATGACTGTACAAAATCATACAAGATAACCTTCTGAGGAAGAGCTTAGCTAGATACAGAATACCACTGGGTTTTCTTATTGCCATATGCAAGATACACTTAGATTCATGTGAAGAAGAAAGAATGTTTTCCTTTTAGTCAGGTATGATTTCCTGATGCTTATTCTCCTGGATACCTGTAATATATAGAGCAACATTTAAGGGAAGTAGCTATTGAAGTAAGCTGAATTTATCCATGCCTCCAGCCAGAGGACCTTTAGGTCTGTGGGCAGTAGTGACCCATTTTGCTCAGTTAATTTCCCACATGATTTTTAGGTGTGAGGGCAGTAGTGACCATTTTGTTTAGTTAATTTCCTACATTATTTTTAGGTGTGAGGGCAGTAGTGACCCATTTTGCTCAGTTCATTTCCTACATTATTTTTGTATTGGAATTGCACTTTCTTGCTTATGTCAGCTATTTGAGAGAACAATGGTTGTCTCAGCCAAACATGGGGTATTTGAATAAGACTGGCTGTTTTTCACTTGGAATACTTTTGAGGAAGAGGAAAAGTGGGGATGCACAAAGGCTTTCTTTTTTCTAAGGGAATGAGACAGCATTCCCTGCCCAATCACTCTTGCATAGGAAGGTGAAACAATATTTTTTTCAGCTGGTAATCTCCCTGAGATGCAAGCAGGTCTAGTTTGAGGGTCTTCCTCTGTGCACTTGGCCCTTGATATTTTTCTTTCCACCGTTCACTCATGGAGGATGGAGGCAGACATGCTGATCTGGTCTTGCATGGTTTTCTGGCCTGATGGAATATATGTGATTATGGCCTTGTAGTTTAGCTGAGATGTCACTTTCCAGGCCATTATGACCAGACTGAATTGTGGGCAGGAGCATATGTCTCTCAGCGTATTTATGTGACCCATCATTGCAGTCTTGTCTGGTAGTATTTCACTTAACATATCCAGGTACAACAGAGTTCTGAATATCTCCTAGACATAATTCAAGGTTGTCACTTTTATTCACATCTGTGTCCTGTGCTCACATGGCCTCTGCAATGACCACCCAGAAAAGTCACCTTAGCAGTATGTGCACCACCAAACAAAGTCTGAAGCATTTGATGTCATGGTTTGGGTACTGTCTTTTGTCTTAAAGGGCATTCCAGTTTGGCTTGCACATGCTGAAACCACCACTGGAATTCTTTCTTTATCAAAGGAATCCAAGGTAATGAATATTTTCTGTAAAAGGGTGGATTTGTTGTTCCTAAGATTAGATTTTCACCATGTGATACCTGAACTATCACTAGATTTTCCCATATGGAGTTTGGCCCATCAAAACTGAGGTTGATATGCAGCCCAAAGAAAAGCTCTTGCTGTCAAGTACATTTTTGGGCCATGTAAGCAAAGGGTTGCCCCAAATAGCAAGGTTTCCCTTGGAAGGGAAGCCTGCTTGCATTTGTGTACACCACTACCTTTAGCAAAGTCTTCAACATTACTGGGATTAGAATGGATTTTGGTGGTTTCAGGAAGCTTCTCAGGCTGATAACGCAATGGGTGGCATACTAAAAGGCATGCATTTCCTCCAAGGTAAGTCAAGCTAAGCATTTGGTGAACATGTTGGCATAATGCAACGGACAAATTGGTGAGAAGTTAAAGAACCCTCGTCAGATGTGGAGGAAGTGTTAGTGGCCTTTTTGAACACTGATGTGACTTTTAGGCATCTCTCATATCTAGGGCCACCATTACAGCAAGTCAAACACAGAGGAAGGAGGGTTTGCAAGGCTACTACTTTGAGCTTTGTATTTTTTAAAGGTTTGTTCAATCTGGATAAATGAAGGAGTAGTCTGAAATCACAACTCTTGTTTTCTGGAAAGCATGGTCTAGGAAAATCCATTTACTTTTAAATGCATGATTTTCCCACTTTAAGGGCACTCTGAGTTATTTTACATATTCTCTATGTTACAGTTTCAATAGGAATTTCATTAGCCATATTTGTTTAAAGATACTTCCTATTTTTGTTAACTCTGTACATCTGACAATTAAGGACTTTAATGACCAGGCTAAAATAAACAGTGTAAATGTTTTGGAAAATAATCAGGAGCTCAGATCTCATTATCACTGAGGAAAATGTTGCACCCCAGAGCCATCTCAGAATGCTTGAGTGCATCTAAATATGCTGTAGATAAGTCTGCCACAGGCATTTTAAACAGGAATTTGGGTATACTTGTCTTCTTTGGTATGAAAGGCTAGCAGTCAGGTTTTGGGAATGTTCTATCTATCAAGTGCTTTTTCAAATGCTTAAAATGCTGGGGAAGTCATAATACACCTCAGTTTGACAAGGCCAAGACAGAATTCTTCCATTGGTATCTGGGGGGGGGGGGGGGGGGTCTTCACTCAAGCCACTATGGAAGCAGCAGCTTGGTCATCCGTTCACACTTTTGTCAAACATTACAATTTAGGAGCCATGTCAAGGGCCAGGGCTAGGTTTGCATTAGCCATCCTGTAGGGTTTTCTGTCACCTGCTCCTCTGTGAAGCCAACCACCCAACACTGGCTAGCTGTGGGAGTCACCTAGAGACAATACTGTAACAGTAAACTACACGGAGTATCTGATATTATGCAAAATACATTCTGCAGCCTCAACATTGATAAGGTGACATTTAACTTTTGCATGCTTAACAAGTCAGTTATACACAGCATTTGTACCCCAGTGGCAGTACATTAATCTGTAAACTAAACAGACTGACCTTGCTAAACCTATGGTCCAAACAAAGTCCTTCCCATTACGAATTCCCTGAGAGTGACAGTACTAGCCTGACCTGCCTTCAATGTAAACAGTATTATCTGTCATGTGTCAAGGCTTTAAAATGATTATTATGACCAGCATTTTTATAAATCAGTACTCTTTTTTGACATTTCAGCATTTAACAGACAGAAATATTTAAAAGCTACCTAATCAAATAATGAGGGATCTAGTTTCAATGGTAAACTGGAACTTACCTGGATGAAGTAGAAGACGGTGTGCCATGACTCACAGAAAGCATGCCGGTGTGGGATGGAACTTGCAGACTCGACCAGTTATCATGGGACGGAAGCATGGAAAGGCAGCTGGAGGAGTTATCAGTATATTCTGCTGCAGAGACAGAAAATATAAATGCCCACTAATATTTATAAACCATCTGTGTGACATATAATGATGCTCTGAGGACAGGTTACATATAAACCCCTGACATGCAGTTTAACAGTATCTAAATCAGTTCATGTAACTCTTAAAAAGCTTCTCTTTTTCAGTAGAGGATTCTCCACATACATTCCCTTTTTAGGGAGTTCTGCCAACAAAGCACATCAGCTGCCTTGTCAATTCCCCAGTTCTAACTGCCACTGAATGCAGGTAACCTGCCTGTACTAGTACTTCGTCTACTGACCTAATTACTGATTTGATTACTGCAAGTATCACAGCATAAATGATGAAATCAGGATCCATATGAAATGCAGTACATTTTGTCTGTTAGCAATATAAATTAGTCAATCAACAGCTTGCTTTATTTATTTATTTATTTATAAATTACTAAAATACATTTTGTAACTCTTGTGACCTTGTTATGATGACAGTCTCCATTTATGCCATTAAGTAAAACTGCCACAACTACGTACATTTTCAGTACAGAGTCAGTCAACATCTCATCTAGTGCCGTGCATTAATTGCCTGTTTTCTTTAGTTTCAAACTGTGTCTATGTTTTATGCATTGAATATTAGCTGCCATACTTAATAACAATGACATTATCCACGGTGTAGTTGGAAACCAACTTTTAAAAGTAGGAGTTTTCCTAATAGAAATGGTGTTGGTTAACATCAAACTGTTGCAGTACATTTATGCATAAAAATGTAATGAAACTCTAAAAATATTTTCTTGTGTTGGACATAAGAATGATTATTGATAATTTTAATCTTCAAAATAATTCTTACAGTATTGGTATGAGTGTTTCTAACTTTAAGAAATCAGGCCCATAATTTTAAAGTGAGATTTCTGAAAAAAAAGCATTAAATATAATCTTTATAGCTTTACAGAGAATGCATCCTCCAGGTTATTCTTTCCTTATTTTAGCCATATTATTCTGTTAATTTTTCTTTCTTTATATTAATAGGATCTTAAAAATATAATATATCGTTATTGCTTTGTTCATTTTGACACATCCTCATGTTGTCTTTAATACATTTTCTTATTAACTAGCGTACTACTGTTCTCTGCTTCCTAAAAGGTAGTTTATTGCAGATATTCTCCAAGTTTTTTCCACTATAATCTAAACAATGGACTCAGACATAATTTTGTTTTCATATCATTAATCTTTCTCATATTTTACTTTCCATGACTGTAAGAATTTGCTACATGAACTCCATTCATACCTCTCACCTGTCCTGATTTTTCACAGAATGTCCAGATATTTTGTTAGATTTTTGTTCTGTTTCTCATAAAACTTGGGGGTTTTATGGCAAATCATTGAAGACTGAAGTCACTAAATAATGACATATACGAATGTCATACTTCTTATCCTTCAGAAAATACATGCTAATGCAAAACCTGTTATTCTAGCAACTTTCTAAGTTTATAAAAGCAATATTTAAAATTTGTCCTTGATTTTGGGTCTTCGCCCCCATTATTTTGGGCTTTATTCAGATTTCTTGCACTTAGAAGTTGACAGGTATGACTCCATTTCAGGGGAGTGCACTACCCATCCAATTTTTTGTATTTGTTTCCTCTTGCTAAGACATTTTCTGAAATAATACCCAGTTTAATAATTATAACTTCCCAAAATGTGACACCCACACTTTTCTGCAGCCCACTTCTATTAGTCTGTGTATATCAAACCGTGTTGTATTTGGATACCAAATCCCAGTTTCATAGGTTCAAAGGTTTATAGTACTAGGCTAGCTGCTCCTGTGGGCCATTTTAAGTCTAGCTAATTTCCCTTTCTAAGCTGAGAATCAAACCCCTGTACCTTGTGTCCCAACCCTAGACCCTCAATCTTCTTATGGATATGTCTGCTTAGAAAAGTGTTACAAATGTCAATCACGATTCATTAACTTACTTGGAGAGCTATTCCTGTGGGTGTACAAGCTTGGATATGGAGCAGACCGATGATTCCTTAGTGATGAGAAGCGTTCACAGCCATGGGAAGATGAAAGTGTTAGGGCTGATCCAAACTGTGTGTGAGGATTACTACTAGGGCATAGACTGCCTGTACCAGGAATAAACCAGCCACCTACTAAAGAAACCAACACATAAAATTAACTCAGCCATGAGCTAAGTCATTCATTTTCTAGTAGCAAAAATTAACAGTAAGGATTGTATTTATGTCACCTTTTTAAAATAATATACCTGAAACATAAGTATCTTTTTTGTATTTTGAGTTTATATTTGATGCACCTTAAAAATTGCTATTAGTTTAAGCCAATTCATTTTCAAAAAGGCATGTCATCTGTCTGCACCATGGGGATCCACAGTTGGGAGCAGATTTGGCTTTCTACTAGGGCTGGTGGAGGGGAGTTGAAAGGAAGAAGTGGCTGATGGCCATCTCTCCTATACTGGGGAAAGAGGGTGTGGAGGAAATATTATGCTTTTTTGACCTATAGTAGAGACCTAGAGCCTTGTTGGTTATTTCAGAACAATGCAGATGTACTGTAATGACATCCTGACTTCCCTGCATTAGCTACACCCACATCTAGGGTAAATGATGGGCCACTACAGAAATGACAGGTCCCAGATTCATGCTCATTACTCTTCTTTGGATCCCTCACACTCTAGGCTTAACAGCAAGATAGTAGTGTGGTTGACTGGTGGGACCACCTACTGAAGGACTATATAGTGGGTACCCCATAAGAACAATTAGAGGATCCAGGAATGGGTGAGTAGAGAAGTCAGTGGGAACAGCATGGAGCAACCCAAGACTGGAGTGAAACTTTTTTAAAATGTTATCTCTTTTATTTATATCACAGGACTTGCAAACAAGTTAACTGCCAATTTTCTACCAATATTATGTGTTAACAGGTAGAGTGATATCATGCCTCACCTATGTTTTTCAGCTGGGGGAGTAAAAGAATAATGTTGCAGTACCAGAAAGGGACAATACTTGGTGTCCAATTACAGTTCTTTTTGCTCAAGGAAAACAAAATACACTTACTGGTTAATATCGAGTATGACTGTAGACAAGCGAGTAAAAAATTATGCTGGACATATGGACAAGCAAGCAAAAAATTATGCTACAGGGTACAAGCAGGTTCGCAGCTTGCAAATGTTGTGAAATAAATAACAGCTAGAAAGTAATCATAAGAGGTAAGGCATGAATGTTTCACTGTGGGGAAGTTAACCAAGCAGGAAAACAGAGTACCACAAGTGGCCTGGACCCAAACAGTTTAGGATGCGCTCCTCTGAAAATTTAGGTCACAAAACCAAAATTGCTGGGCTGAGTCCTAATGGAAAATTGGGGCCAGGAGTGATAAGTGGATGCAACATATGCATCTTAATGAATTTCAGTACAAAAAAAATGTTGACAAAATATGTGCCCTTCCCAATAATCCATCTGGCATTGGAGGTGAAATTAAAAAAAATCAGCACATGTTCCTCTCCTTTCTTTTTTCTTTCTAAAGGTCTCTGCATATAATAACAAAACATGTTTATATTCACATTCAAGGAAATAACAGCTATATCTTATAGACATAATACAAAATCAATGACCTCAACATTAACATAATTTTGCTTTTCACAGTTGATTACTAAGCAAGGGAACACAACTTTTAATCATGTCCCCAAAGGAGATCTAACATGACACGTACTGTAACACTGTATTAATATGTAGGCTCAATTTTAGACTAAATGATGTCCAGGGAAGAAGTCAGGGATGGGGCTCCTCTATTAGCCTTAGGTCAAAGTTCACTTATTCAGCTGGGAGTCTATGTCCTGCCAGGAAACCTGAAGCTCTGAGGGTCTATGTGTGCTGTGGTGCATTTCAGGACAGATATTTCAAGAAAATTATTTTTTAACTTTTTTTTTCACAAACCCGCATCTATTCAACGTGCATACAACACTACTGTATTGTTTCTGTTCAGACTGTATATAATTAAAAATGTTCTCAAAAATAATAATAAAAATATCATCACCATGTAATCTCCAGTCTCGATCAGAAACTCCAAAATGGAGTGTGAATCCTTGGAAATGATGGCTCACCACTGCCCCAAGTGGCCATGCCTGGCCATGCCACTATCTAACCAGGGCCAGTTAGATCATATTCAGAGCATTATTATTCTATTCCATGGAAATGGCATTAATTCAGCTAATGTTTATTTTTTTTAAAACAGTTTTATCATGTAGTCTAAAACTGGTCCTGGAGGCAATATTAGTGTTGGAAATGGAAACTAAAGCAAAATCAGCTTACACTGTGAATATCCAGACTGCTGGTTGTCACTCAGGTCTTCCATCATATCTTTGTGATCACTTCTACAATGAAAAGTATATGTACTATGTCAAATACTAAAATTAAAAAACAATACTGAGATGTCTGTGAAACTGCAATCTTTTACACAAACCAAAATTTGACAGCTTACCTTTCCTTGGCATCAAGAAATGCTTTTGCAAATGGATTATACTTAATTTTAAGTGCTGTTATCTGAAAACAGAGAAGGTATAGCTGTGAGATGAATTGCATAAAAAGACAAACATCTTACAAACAGTCACTTGCAGGTTACACGTGTTATTTGTAAGACTTTGCTCAAATGAACTGTTCCAAGGAAAGGTGAAATAAATGGGGCATATATGAGAGCAGGCACTTGACATAAGGTGATCATAAAATGAAACAACTGTTTTTTTTTTTAATTTGTAATGTTTAGACCTGATATTATCTGAATGCAGTTCCCTAAGGTGCATTGTCAGCAGCACCTTTGACAATGGAGCCTCTCCCATGTCATGAGTTTCACTTCTTTTTAACCTTATTCAATGCAGTTTTTCTATTAGTTCAGTGTATCCCCTTTTTCTGGTTGTAATTAGTTCACAAACTCAATAAATGTTTAAACTATATTAATTGAGCAGTTTTTTAATAGTATGCATTGCTATTGCTACTAATTACAAGATTCACTCGCCTGTCCCTCTGGTCGCTCCTCTTACCTCCTCATTCTGGTAGGCTGTCACTGCTATGAACCGTGTCTCTGGAAAAGAGTGACTAGTGATCATTCTCTGAGGGCCTCCGACCCTCACAATGTGAATTCTGGGTTCATACTTGTGCAAGGAATTCAGCATTATCTGAAACAGAAAAAAATGTGATAGTGCAGCTTGAAAAAGTGTAAGCAGTTTAAAGCTATGATCAATAAAACTACAATGATCCTTGATATTTTCATAACCTTTCACCTTGTCCATTCATTATCTTACAGAAACCCATGTAACATTTCTTGTCTCTCCTTTGCTAAATATATTGCTGATATTTAAATAGAAATGGTAAAAAGTACATATGTTTGTAAGCTTTTCCTGACTAAAACCAACTGCTAGTGTTATTTACCATCTCAAGCCAAATTGTTACAAACAATAATATGTTAAAAGTATCACAGGATCATAGGAAGTTACTAGGCTATTGGCCCTGAGACCTTTACAAGTCTAGCCAAGAATTTAGCCCATGTTCCAACAAGTTATCACCCTATGTTACTGTCCAGCAGGGACATAGGTGGAATCCCAGGGGTGTATTTTCTGTTCCCCATCCAGTTGTCCAGGTTGTGCTTAAAAAGGTTTAATGAGGTACTCTGCTTGACATGGAGAGTGAGTCTATTCCACAAAAGGGGGAGTCTCTGGGACACAAATCTGTCCCGCCAACAAGTCCTATTGATGTCACAGACCAACAGACCAAGTTGAGGTCTCGCGTGTGGGTTACTTGAGTGGAGCTTGACTTCTGGTTATGCAGCAGTCCCATCAGGGTAGGGTCTCAGATTGCTTTGTATGCCAGACAAAGGTCACCTCTGAGCCATCTGTAGGAGACTGAGTAGTAGGACAGGGCTTTTAGCCTATCTGTGTAGGGTAGATGTTTGAGGCCCTGGATTCTCTGGGTGAGGAATCTCTGTGGTCTCTCCAGCTGCTGCATGTGCTTTGTGAGGGAAGTTATGACCACCTTGTCCCTGGATGAGATACCCTTTCTAATGAGGTGGGCCATGTAGAAAGCTTTCCATACAACAGAGGCAATATGGTGGTTAAAAGTCAGTTTGCTATCAACCTGGGCTTCCAAGTCCCTTGCGACTGATTGCATGCTTAGTGCCTTATTATCAATGTGATAATTTGTGGAGACGTCATTCTTCCCAAAAGGGGTGATGATGTATTTTTTGGCATTCAGTTTGAGGCCATGTTTCTGGCACCAGTCATTTGTTTGGGTGAGACCCACTTGGTGGATGTCCACATCACTAGGAGGATTGATGACAGCACCCAGCTTGCAGCCATCTGCAAACTTGGTCAGCCATAGCCCACTAAACTTGGCTTGTACCTCTGAGAAGTATATTCCAAACAGCAGAGGCCCCAAGACTGATCCCTGGGGTACACCTCTTGTTATGGGTCTACTACTTGAGGTGGCTTGTCCTATTTTGACTAGGTAGGTTCTATCAGTAAGCTAGTTTGCTACCTATCTGGTAACATATGGATTGATGCCTAGTTGAGACAGTTTATCTATTATACCAGAGTGGGGAATAGTATTGAAGGCCTTGGCCAGGTCAAGGTAGATGGGGTGCCCCATCTTCCCCTCGTCTATGGCCTCGGTGATTGTCTCAAAGAAGTCGACCAAATTTAACAGTCATGACCTCCCCATGACAAAACTAAACTGTGGCTGATCAAGTTTCTGGAGGTTGGCAATGTCCTTGTTAATGAAGTCTATGATAATCTGGTCCATGGCCTTGCAGAACAGACTAGTTAGGCTGATGGGTCAATAATATCCTGGATCGGTAGATGCTCCACCTTTGTGCAAAGGGATGACAGTAGCTGTCTTCCACTCAGCTAGGATGAAGCCAGTACTCAGGCTTTGGATGAATAGGGTGCCTAATGGTGCTGTAAGTTCCTGCCTGAGTTCATGTAGGATGCAGCCTGGGATGTTATTGGGTCCCATGGAGGCTGTATTTTTTTGTCTTTGAGAGGGTAGTGATGACTTGCTCCCTAGAGATAAGGGGAGGGGGTCAGGTACTGGGGATGTCCTGTTTTACTGATGGGGGAACAGAGGAGTGAAGTTTCCACTGAAACTGTCTGCCAGCAGGTTGGCTACATCTACAGGGTTTGTGTATGTGGTGTCCTTTACCACCAGTTCTGAGAAGATCTGGGTACTTCCCTTGAGATTGCAGACATATGTGAAGAAAGCCTTATGATTGTCTTTAGTAGATGTGGCCAGTTTGAACTTGAAGTTTGCTTTGGAGGATTTCACTAGTGCTCTTATTTGCTTGTTCAGGATAAGGAGAGATTGCTTTCAATTAGCACCTTCTCCTTCTTGGTCCTGGACAGCAATTTTTTCATTTTATTATAGAGTTTATTTATTGTAGATGTCCACCAGACAGGTTTACTCTTCCTTGAGGAGGATGAATTCATCCTGTCTGGTATTCCTGATTCCATTCAGCTATATAAATAGTACTTTGATGTAAGTTTGGACATATGTGTCAGTTTCTGTGGAGGAGTGTGGGGGGGCTGCAAGTAAAGCTGTTTATACCTTCCCTCAGGTGGTTGTAATCAGCTTTAGAGAAGTTTTTTTTTTTTGTTTGACCCTAGCTGGGGTGGTGTGGGGTCGGGTGAGATGGTAACTTCAAAAGTGACTGCTTTGTGGTCGAACCTTACCAGGGATGATGACACTATAGGGATGCTGCAGTGGCTACTCATATTTGTTAACACCAAGTCCAAGATCTTTTTACCTCTCATGGCGGTGACAACCAACTGATCCAAGCCATTTGCATTGACAAAATCAAGGAAACTTTGGGCATTTGTGTTTTGGCGTGCGTATTTCTTCCAATCTATGGTTGGATAGTTAAAGTCACCCAGGATCAGGGTAAATAGTTGAATCTTGATAGACTCAAAGAGGCCCACATAGGTGGAGTGGGCATCTTGAGTCAGAGTTTCTTGCCTGTGCTAGCTATTATTTGAATAGGGGTCTTGTCAATTGTTAACTGCACCTGGAGTATTTCCTGTGCATCATACTGTTTGACCAGCCTAGAGGTGTGCATGTCTTTTATATATATTGCAACTCCACCTCCTTTTGTTTTGCTGCCCACAGTTTGAGGTTTGAATGAATAATAGGATGAGTAACCTGGTATGGCTGGGGTGCTCTCAGCAGCTTTGATCCAGGTTTCTTTGACCTCAAAAATGGCAACATCTTCCCGGGTTAAGAATGCTTGCAATGAGTGCAGTTTCGTGTTTAGACTCCTAGCTTTTAGCAGCATGACCTTTAATTTACGTTTTGGTTACATTTTCATGTTGGTAGTGTTGACCTTGTGGAATTGCCTAAAAAAGGCACTATGGAGGAATCAAGACCCTTTGCCAGGAGGCAGAAGCCCATGGGAGACAGATGCAGGCCATCTCTGGCAAAGCATCGTAGCTTGTCAATCATGTCATCCTAGGATCTCAGGTACTGGATCCCCTTTGAATGACACCAAAAACTAAGCCAGTTGTTAAAGTCAATCATTTTTTGTTTGTATTGAGGCATCATTCTGGGTGATGGTAGAATGCTGCTTAAGGCTAGGGGCATACCTGCCTGGAATGCATACTCAGTGAGCTCGATCATGTCTCTTTCCATATAGTCCAGGGAGGTATGTCTCAAGTCATTCAGAGTCATAACAGTACCTGTTGAGAGACTTGAGTGCATTGGTGATATGGTGGATTCTGGCACCTGACAAACAACTAACCATGACTTTCTCCTTTTCTAGCCTGGTGAGGGGCACATCTCTGTGTCTCACAATGGCGTCTCCTATGACTAATATGTTGGGTTTATGTTTAGGTCTTAGTGGCTGTGAGACACATGTGTGCGGACTATGTGTGGTATGTAGTGTGGTGAGCAGTGGAGTTTGTGTGTGTTTATGCCTCGGAGGTCTCTTTTGTTTGGGTATGCATTTGTTGAGGACCTCCGCATATGTAGGCATGTGTTATGTAGGTGTGGGTGGTGTTTGATGTGTGGTGTTCATGTTGCCAACCTTCTCAGTGCCAGATATACTGGTTTGTGGGGGAGAGAGTGATGACACCAGGTGCTTGATGTATTCGCATCTCTCAGAAATTGTGTTCCTAGGTGCTAGTAGTAGAGGGTTGTCTGTGTACATGAGGCAGTTGCTACACTGTCCCAGGATGCCCATACCGACCAGACTGGCAGAAGAAAATGTAGGAAATTGTCCATCCATATGAAGGTCTAAGAGTAGTACTACTAGATGATAACAAAAGTGCTACTAAGGGAAAGCTTGTAGCTGGAATTCCTTAAAAAGGTTTAAAAATGTGCAGCTGGAGCTCTGGATGCATGGATAGTATCTAGACTATGCTACTCAATTTTAATGTTAAGAACTCACTAAGAAAAAACTCACAATGAAGCTCAGATTAATCACTTATAGTCAAAAGAATAGAACTTGCAGTATGAAAAAATACAGTTAAACAGCAATGAAATGCAGTAAAATACAATTAAACAGGAATGAAATGCAGTAAAATGCAGTTAAACAGTAATGAATTGCAGTAGATGGCAATGAAATATAGCTAATCAGTAGATTGTAGCTCACAATCACAGCAGTACTAGACAGCACAAATAAAGCAGCGATTCAGTAGAATGCTGTCATCAATTTAGTGAGGCTACCGACAAGCAGTAATAAATACAGCAGACTAACTGCAGTTGAACTCCCAGGCACAAGCAGCAAATTGAAGTAGAAAGAGGTACAGTTTTGACTCTTATAGTAGAAAGTGAAGAGACAGAAGATAATGAGATAATTCAAGGTTCAGAAGCTAAAGGGGCGGGCCTTTACTAAACTAAGTTCTCACTATAAACAGTAGATTGAGCTGATGTAATGTGACTGGGGGGAGTGTCCAGTATCAACTTTATACAAGAGTCGGACAATTCAAAGCCACCAAGACTTAAGACCACCACAACAGCTGGGCAGGTGGGTGGGACAAAAAAAAAACAGTTACACAGATATACAGTAAAACAGAAGTGCAGAAACAGTTGAAAATAAGCACTTATATTTTTCCAATATCACAGCAGAGCACTGCAGCTTTGAACAGCTTCAGCAACTAAGTACATCATAGTTCAATATCAATGTTTATACTGTAGATCAGTGGTGCACAATGTCCGGCCCCCGGGGCCAAATTGGCCCTCTACGAAACACCATCCAGCCCCCAGAGAGTAGCCAAAAATTTTTAAAAAAAGTGAAAAAATGCTATGCCTTACTCCAGTCATGCAAACTTTCCAGCACGTGCTTACTTACCTAATTGACTACAGTTAAGAACACCTCTAATTTTAGCAGCGGAAGTAACTATTCTGTATTTTTTATAATGTGTAGTCTGTAAACAGTAGTAACTTTCTGCAAAAGTTTGTAATAAGTCATGGTTGCAAGCCAGAATAAAGTTAAATGCAAAGTTAATGTAGAAAACAGGCAATTTCATGACTGCTGTCTTAAGTAAAAGTGCCAGTCACCTGTACCTATTGTTGCCTTGTAATGACTTACTATGTTCTGAGGTAGCCCGCAGATGCATTAAGAATTCATGTAGTGGCCCTCCCCACAAAAAGGTTGTGCACCAGTGCTGAAGATAGTTCAATATTAATGTTTATATTTTAGATATATTGGTTAAAAAGACAGAATGAAAAGAAATATAGCACCATATAAGGTACATACCCTACAATTCGACCTATAGCTTCATGCATTTAATTTGATATTTCACCATTTTTGTAAAATGTACATATCTCAGAATACCATCAGTGGTAAGCCTTTTAGCCTTTTAGTCACTCTGATGTGCCGACAATGACGTCTGCCTAGGATATGAAGCATCCAACAGCTCTCCAGATTTTGAGACAATCCAGAAGCAGATGCAGTTCAAACAACTCATCACAAACAGTGCTAACTGCATAGCCTCTCTTGCCAGTATGGTCCCTCCTCATACGACTCATGCTAAGTGCAGAATTAAGTACTTTTTGGCAAATGCAATTGGTGAGTAATGGTTATGTAGGATTTAATTCACTGAAGATTTTCTTACAAACTGTATAGTTTTTTAATGCTTTTGAATCACAAAATGGTGCAAGTCACACATACGTACTGACTGCATGTATAAACATGATAAAATTATGCCTCCTTTTAATTAGGACAAGGTGCATATTACTATTGGGCAAAAAGAGGATTGTGCGGTGGTATACATGTCTAGTTCTATGAAAATTCTCTTTTTCTATCACTATATACATTTATTTGGTCTAAATGCAGGTTTGTCGACATCTGTTTAATCAACTGCATTTGGTTGACATACGCAGAAGGGTGACAGGTGTTTGAAATCAACAATGCCTGGGTAAGGGAGTATTCCCTCTTCCTGGGGATTGTGCAATATCAGAGTTACATATAATTAGCAGGGAAGGTGGGGCTGCATGGAGGCTTGCTCCTCTGCAAAAAATGATGCTATTCTTCTTTTTAGTTTAAAAATTGTTTCAGAGGTCGATGTATGGGCTACTCAACTAAAGTGAGTACACATAGATATATATATATATATATATATATATATATATATATATATATATATATATATAATTATTTGCATTTGTTAACCGGGAAGGTCCACTGGTTCAGTGGAGGCCCAGGAAGAAAAGCTCCACATAATTTAATACAATCATACAGTACATTTCTATACTTCATACAGTACATTTCAATACAATCATACAGTACATTTCTACAACTCATACAATATTTACATTTTGATAAGCACACAATTGGGAAATACAATTATGTGTACAGTCCATACATTTTGATAACACTGTTTTTTTATGGAAGAAGGCAATGTGGCTAAACATAAATCTATCTACTGATATCATAATGGTACATAGGTACAAAAGTAGATTGTCCTTCAGGTATACAAGTGAAGTTTTAGAAGGTGATATAGGATGGAGGTAAGAAAGTTGGGAGTAGTGTTAGGAGAGAGATAATGTCAGGTTATAGATTGCGAGGAACCCGCACATGGGCATGGCCACTGTAAGGACAGATACTGTGTGTGTGTGTGTGTGTGTGTGTGTGTGTGTGTGTGTGTGTGTGTGTGTGTGTGTGTGTGTGTGTGTGTGTGTGTGTGTGTAATATGTTGTGCATCCTGAATTTGAAATTTATAGTCTTAAGAAACTAATTTAATCATTAAAGGACAGCTGAAGAAATTTTGTATAATACTGAACTGCATTATTTAATGTGGGTGTACAATCCACTAAAATCATAAGTTAATATGAATCTATTTATAGGGTACTACAGTGTCAATGCACCAACAGCAATGCCACACTACAGACTCACCACTTCCTAGAAAATATCTTGTCCCCAAAATACTTTGATAATTAAAGAATCAGATTAAAATGTCAGATGGTAGCTAGCACTTATGAATGAGACTTTCACATTTTTTGATGTAATAGCAGGGTACCCTCTTGGAGTCTTCTATGGATAATCATATCTTGTTTAATTGAGATGTGATTATTTGGAGCCAAAGCATATAAAACCTTGGGAGATTGCTAATCAAACCAGAGGCACTCCTATAGTGGCAAATCACACCCCCATACCCCTAAACTGAGATTCTGAGATTGTACAAACTTGGGGAAGAGGGGGCAATGAGAAAACTGCAACACGCACCTTCTCATTTTACTAAACCTAACTACTATGACAAGATACTGATAATCAATTAGTGAGGATATTTTCAGTTTCAAACAACTGTCCAGTAGCAAACAGTATGGCACCCTCCAGCTGGAGTTGGGGAAAAGAGAAGAGTTGCTATGGCTGTGTGTGTGTGTGTCTAAATAGATATATATGTAGATATAGACATAGATCATACACTCGTACACACACACACACTATATATATATATATATATATATATATATATATATATATATATATATAAACATATATATACATGTATATATATGCATAGTGCATATATCTCATAAAATAGTCTCAAAAGATGGTGAACATAAAAAAAGGGATATGATATTGTCAGCACTACAAATGCATTTTTGATATCTAAGCATTTGGAAAATGAGACAGATGCCTATAGCAATTCCTAGCTTGTCAATACTTGAAATAGACTGTGACAAACAAACATTTATGCAACTAATTATATGTCATCTACATCATGTCACACATTTTAAAAAAGTATATGTAAGGGGGTGGATTTGCATGCATGTTAAGATGTGCTATATATTATTTAAGTTTCTAAACTCATATTTATTATAGTTTATGACTGAATGCCTGTTTGGCTAAATGGTTTGCTTAAACCTGTCATTTTAGGAGATTGTTTTAGTAGTAGGAAAAAGCTTGCTATCCATGGGAAGTCTAGGGTTGGAGGAATGCACTGGTGTGGGAGGGGGTTACATTCGAGAAACCAATGTACTCTTCTAAATATAATGGCAGTGCCCTCACAAACAAAACATTAAGTCAAACAGGAAAAATCAGTTAGACTTCATAGCTAAAAGTACTTAACATACAAACAGATGAGGTGCTTGTACAACTACAGTTCTCAGAGATGCAGAAAAGCAAGGGAGTATAACATATAGGGGAGGTACCACAATCTTAGAAATGGTACTAATAAGCTGCAAGAGGGTTAGTGATGGTGGTAGCACCCGATAAAATACTTAAAGACAATAACATGGAGTTTCAGAATGTTCTGTTATTCTTCTTGAACCACAAATTATCTTTCAAAGTGTCCAGACTTGCATTACACTTCTGATAAAGTACACAGGTGACAATATATTGGCTGTTTTATTATTCACATAGAAGGGGAACAAATATTTGAAACATATGAAAACTTAGCAGAAAAGGGCAACATGTTCCAATATGTTTCAGACGTGTTAAACAAACACTTTGGGGCCAGAAAAGGATGTAAAATATGAACCATATAAGTGCAGATGTGGTAGACAGAAATAAGATGCACCCACATGTGTTATTTTAGGCTGAAGACACAAAGAAGAAATTGTGAAATTGCATATATTTTCAGCAAGATCAAGATACATATAATATAGGCAAGTACCAAGGGCAGGGTAAGGAGAAAGTAATGGCTGAATCAGAAATAGCTCTCTGACAAGTTACAATATTAATCCAATTCTGTTTGTATTTCAGAAATATAGACAAAAACAGGAAGAAATATAAAGAGAAAGCAGCTAAAACAGAAGGAAAAACAGAGACAGTTAATGAAGCATTGTTCAAGTCATACCTCTCAACTGTCCAGATTTTCGCAGAATGTCCAGATTTTTGATTCATACTTTGGGTCTGTTCTTCATAAAATTTGTGTTTTTTTGGTAAATCAAAGTCACTAAATAGTGACATACATCTGATTTCCGATTTTCGTTTCCTTCACAGAATGCATGGTAACACAAAATCTTTTACTCTAGCAAATTTCAAAGCTTATAAGTTATATTTTAAATGTGTTCCTTTGTCCCCAGTTATTTTTGGCTTTGTGCACATTTCTTGTGCTAAGAGGTTGAGATGTATGTTCAAAGTAAGAGACGTACCATATGAAAATGCAACAAAATAGTGAACCAGTTACAAAAGACAGTTCACATGCTATAGTTGAGAGTATCCTCATACGTGACTGTTGACGTACGCAGAAGATGAAGAAGAAAAGATAATCATCAGCGCAGGGAAAAAGTAAGTAAAGCAATGAAATCAGATTTTACAGGCAGAAAGACCACGCATTTTATAGAAGAAGAGGAGAAGAGTGTGTCAAATAAACGTGATCAAAAGGAGTGACAAGGAAAGTGGGCATGAAGATAGTTAGAAAGTAACTTATAGGTGTATAATATACAAATAAATGTCAGTGCAGAGCAGTGGTAAATAACAGTACACATATTACATAAAAAGCAAAGATGGCAATCGCCTTCGCATCTTCAGTGCATCTAAATAAATCAGATAAGAAATTAAAGCAAGAGGAGAGAAACACTGAAATCTAGGAAAATGGTCTGCACATACATTGCAAAGAAAGGTCTGAGTAAATGGCAGAGTAATAAAAGTAATACCCCGGGGATCACTTCTGTGGCTCTGTTCGACAGGGGCACAGGAAATTAACTTTCTTGGGTGGCGTAAGCCAAGGAACCTTGTTGGCAAGGCTTATGTAGGCCCTTGGGCCGATAGCCTAGTACCTACCTATGAACCTATGAACAATGAATCAAATCTTTTGAGTTAATCTCTAGCAATGAGACTTGAAATGTCAAAAACAGGTGTAAACCCTACTGAGACAGAATAAGAAAGAGAGGGAAGATGGTTCAAATGCAAGTGCATGAATGAATGAGAGAGAAATATTGATTAATTAATGTGCTGATTTATGGGCCATTGTATAGCAAAGAGTGTTCATTAGTAATTATTGATGACTATGCAAAATTGATACAGTTGATATCTGCCACAATTACACATGCAACAATTTCAGACTTTAACAAAATGTGTGCTACATTTGGAATACCAGACAAATTGAGGATTGATAATAGCCCCCCCCCCTTAAATATCCATCATTTTAAAGGCTTTTGTAAGTACGTGGAAATTATAAGAAAATAATGATTCCAGACCGTTGTGCAAAATGCTACACAAAACGTTAATAAATCTGTAAGAATTGTTGATCCTTCTACTGTCGGAGTTGTGGAATTAGCTATATGAGAAGTATAAAGCCATGATTATGACCCAGATGACTTCAGAACATACAGAACATACAGTACATCCATTCATCCTACTATGAGTAAACACCAACCTGTCTACTGTTTAAGTATAACTTTAGAAATAATATACCCTGTATAATACAAACTCGTCTTTGCCTGGTAAAATTAATTTAGAGCATAACTTTTATTTATATATTAAAACACCTGGTGAATTGGCTCCAAAGCCTTCAAAATGGAAACCAGATACCATTCAAGCAACCATTTTATATTACTATTTTACATATTCATTAATCGTCATTAACATCTTTTAAGCGGCCCAGTTCCTTTTTACTTGTGAAATGCATATTCTTATATCGTGTGATAATGTCAGCCTGTATTGTCAGTTTTATTGACAATAAATATGAAATGTTCACCTGATTCTTTCTCATTCAAATCATTTACTAGACAGTCACATCAATGAACTTCTCTAGATGATATATCAGATTGCTTTGAGTTCTTATTTTAAACAGCTTATACAAAAATGTTTGTATCATAATAACATTCTGCACCTTATAAATGATTTGATAACCAAATTAGAATATCACAACACATTTGCAAGGCAAAAATAAAAACTGGTAGGTCACTCTCACTTTTTTACTGTAGACAAATGGTAGATCAAAAATAAAAGCAGAGGTGACACCACAGTCCTTTATGGTCGATACTGCTATGTAGGAAACATATTGATTCCCCCTGAGCTAACACCTCTTGTTGTATGTTTTGCAATGAGGAGGTAACTATCCAGGCATTTCTAGGGGCCTTTATTGAAGCCAGTTCTCTGAGCCAGATGTTATAGAGAGACATCAGTAGCACAGACAGCTGATGCCTACTGCATGCTATATTTGTGCCAACTAAGCACATGAGTTCATATAGCCAATGGGTGAAAATGTGTGGTGCTCTGCTGGGCAGCCTTGCATATTGGACATTCCAAAAGCATAGGAGTAATACAGTGTTAGTATCTCAAGACTGGAAATTCCTGAATCTTGACCGAGTTCCTCTCAGTCATGCGTCTATGAACAATATATGTCTCTCAATGGCAATAACTGTGAGCCTTGCAGCCATGGAACAGCTATATGAGACTGCACACCTCCCTAGATGTTTGTCTCTGTAGATTTTGTGACAACCACAAAGACACCATGGGTTGAGATGGGTAAAATGTATATCATAATAGGATATCATTCAGTGAAATTCATGTGTTCAAGAGAGTGGGAAATTCTACAAGTGTTACTGTCCTTCAACTGGCATTGTTGGTGATCATTAATCTGGAAAACCTGTGCCTTTATGTGCTTTTTCATGACAAAGGATATATCAGAAGGTCTTCTAGTGATTGAATAAATATAACAACATGAACTACCAGGGTCTATATCATATGAGCAAATCGCACAAATTGCGAACGGTCATAATATCGAACGTACCAGACCTCGAAGTGCTTTTTCTTAGATTGCGGCACAGTGATGAATTGGATATTTGTCTTTTCCTCACTGTAGTGCGATCTCTGTGTTGGAATATATATTTAGTGGGGGTGTGGTGGGCACAGCCCCCCACAATAGGAAGTTCGAGGTCCAGTAGGTTTGATATTATGAGCGTTTGCAATTTGTGCGATTTGCTCATATGATATAGACCCAAACTACCACATACATTGGTGTGTAATACCATGCATGATATTTACTAGTGATGGCTGTATTTTACAAGTGACAGTGGTTATGTGTGGAGATATATTTAATGACCCTGATACACTATCTCAATTACCTTCAGAGAACTCGTATAATGAAGCACACATACTGAGAAGAAACATGAAGGAGCAGAAACATGAGTGAGCAGATACTTGGGCTGATGAACTAATGAAGTTCTGATTTAGGATACAGTTTACATTTGCAGAGTGCTCTGCAATACACAATGTTGAAACACACCTTAGATTATCATAGTACATGCAATGCTGCATAATCCTCCCATGGGAATGACACTAACACTGGGACTGTAGCAGCAGTGGAAAAGCAACGGCAAGAGGATTTCAGTCACAACATACTAGAGTGCACATGATAAGGCAACATCTAGTACAATCAAATGCAAATTGTGCAACTTGCACATGGATAAAAATGACATCTGCTCATTAACAGTTATCATAATGGTCATGACATAGAGCTGCTGTTATGCTTGTCATGAATACCGGCAACATCCGGTAAAACTAATGTCTGCAACAATTGGGATTCAGCAAAGGCACAACTTCAACAGCTGAGCAGGTATTAATATGCAGGCAAGCCACATATAATTACATTCTACACACAAAATATATAGAATATGCCACTAAACATAGGTATTCCATATATTATGACAAGGGTGGCCATTGCATATGGAAAGAAATTATACCTGTTGTGGTTGACCCCTAGTCTGACCCCCTTTCCATTGAAAATAAATTTTGATTTTCAATAACCAAGATCTCACACCACATAGATATAGCTAAGTTAGAATTCATACTGCCTTGTAAGGGATAGAGAGGCATGAGGTACCACCATAAGCCAGAAGATGGCCATGTCACTGTATTTATAGTTTAGCAATGAAACTCCTAGACTGGAAACCATAGGCTGAGCCATAATTCCTGTCTACAAACAGATGCTGACATGGATACTCCAAGTCAATGGCCATTGCCCCCCTCCAGACATTTTTATTTAGCATGCCAGGATTAACCTCAGTCCCAAACAAAAAATAGTGCAAAGATTGTTAATTGGTAATGTTGTGATAGTATGGTTTATACTGTCAGCAAGAAAATATAAACCATATTATCACAACAGTACCAGTTAGCAATCTTTGCATTTGTTTTGTTTACTTATGCCTATAGTCCACACCCCATATGTTCATTATCTTGCTTGGTGAGGACAGCAGATACACCATGCAAGGCCCTAGTTAAGTCTACAATATGACACCATTACCAGCCTACAGGTGTGCTTATTACAATGCACCAGTAAAGTCAATGGCGATGGCAGACCATGTATTCTTTCCAGATTGCAGGCCACACGTAGATCCATGACCACAGCCATGGCCATGGTCATGCCACCTATGTCAATTACTGTGTACACCATGACAGTAGTAGGAGGTGAGAACACTGGACATTGACCCTGATGTATAGCTGTGTCACCTAAGCCTGCAGATTTTTTTTTGCAAAAATATCATTTGAGAGAGTTAGGCTAAAGCTGCACAAACCTCCTGTGTTAGCTCACCTGGCTCCAATAAACAGATTTTGTGAAAAATACCAAGGTTATGTTCTTAGATTCCACATTTTGGGGAACTCTTCTATTCAGTGACTATATCAAGATGCACCTCAAGGTGCTAAAAGGCACAGGAATTAAATACTAGCCCCCACACCATTCATAAAAACAGAATGCAGAGGAATGAGTGCTAAATGTGGTTTCAAATGAGTCCACAGAAGTGTTTATAGGGGAACGCTGGCAGAGATCAGTCTCAACAAAGCTAGTTTTAGTGAGGTCACTTCTAAAGAGTTCAAGGCAACCATTGCATCCCAGTAACTGTAGTTAGCCTCAGGGTGAGCAGTAACACTACTGAAAGTCTTCCTCACTGCTCCACTCTTTATGTATGTATGTATGTATTTATTTATTTTATTGTGTGTTTGTTTACCCAGTTTGTCTAACTAGGTTTAATCAAAATGCTCTTTTCAGTAGCGGCCTGGGGAGCAATCATATTACAGACATTCAGTAATATACAGGAACAGACATTGCACGATATACATTAACAATTACATATTCTTTTGCTAATTAGATTACATTAATGTGAAATTAGAGAGACCTATTAGAGTATAAAAGATACTTATGCATTAGTAAATGTTGAACATTGAACAACTGAAGAGGTGTATTAGTGGGTTTATCAAAAAGATAATAGATCATGCGATGAGTGCTTATAAATTCAAAGAAATGGAAGTGAGGGAAGGAACTAAGTAGACAGAAGGTGTTAATATTGCAGTTAAGAGGTAGGGTCTAAAGCAGGTCCACAGAAAATTATACATAAGGCTATCATTAGGTTATATCAGAAGTATAAAGATGGGGGTGAGCAGTATTGCAAAATGCTGCATATGGCTGGGAAATGCTAGTAAAACTATTCAGGTATTGGCAGAGACTGGTTGTGGGACATAGGATTCTGACTGAAAAGAACGGTTTGATGATATGACAAGCTTAAGATAGCAGTGGTATTTACCTTGGAGATATACAGAAGCAGATCCATTGATATGATAGATGAAATTCTAGTTATGTTTAAAATGGTTCTGCATTCTGAATGGATTCCAGTGGTAGTGGGATGTGGTCCCCTAGTCTAGCTACACTATTTGAATATATTAGTTCATAGGTGTGTACTAGGCTAATGACCACTGGAATCTTTTTAATCCTAGTCATGCATCCCAAATCTCTGACAAGTTCTAGTACCCTTAATAAGTGTAAGCAGGGTCTTAGAAAATGAAGCATATTAAGCATGGGCCTAGGAGATGAACCATTTACAGGCTACCTGTGTCCATTAGACACACAGATGCCAAACCAAAGATGAATTTCCTGTCCCCATCCAACTATCCAAGTTACACTTGAATTGGGTTATTGAGGAACTCTGCTTCACATGCATGTGGAGCCTATTTCAGAGTAGCGTAGTCTTTGGGGCTACATACTTGTTTCTTCACCAGGTGCTATTTATATCACAGGCAAGGTTTAAGTATTTAGAATGGGTATTTCTGGTGCTGTTTGTTTTGTGAGTATGCAGAAGGTCCATCAGGGTAGGGTCTGACAATGCCTTGTATGCCAGGCACAGATCTCCCCTCAACAACCTATAGAAGCTAGAATACAGGGATAGGACTTTGAGGCACTCTGCATAGGACATGTCATTTACTCCCTGCATTCTTTTAGTGAGGAACCTCTATGGACACTCCAGTTGCTAGACGTGCCTGGCTAGGTACATGCAAAAGGGGGCACTGTACTCAGTGGTAAGTCTGATGGATGCTAAATACAGTGGAACAATGAATTCCTTGAACATTGATGCCACACCTTTATTTATACATTGCTCAACACAGAATTATTTCCTCACTACTGTAGACATGTGATGGTCAAAGGTTAGATTACTGTCTACATGTGTCCCTGAGTTCCTGACTACTGGGTCGACTCTTAGGCATGTGTTTGGCAATATGACAGTTACCAAAGGTGGATTGCTTCCTGAAGGACACTATTATGCATTTCTTGGCATTTAAGTTTTATCCATGGCTCTGAAACAAGTTATTTGACAGTGTCAACGCTTCCTGGAGAATATTAGTGTTTTGGGGGGATTCCATGACTTCTCCTAATTTGCAGTCTTCTGCAAATTTGGTCAACCAGAGATTTGGTGGAGTAGATTAGGGTTAATTCATCGGTATATTGAACTAGGAAACCATTTTTTGTAGCGGCGTAGAGGTCATTGATGAATATGTTGAAATGTATGGGGTCGAATATAGATCTTTGTGGGACACCAATAATTACAGGCAAAAAGGCAGAGAAGTCATTTTTTTCTGTTTCACCCCTTGTGCACTGTATAAGAGTTAGTTATAGAACCACCACAGGGAAGGGTTGTTGAGCCTTAAGGATGAAAGTTTATGTAAGACTTACTAGTGGGAGACAGTATCAGAACCTTTTGATAAGTCTAGGAAGATGGTGTAGGCAAGGCTTCTCGCATTTCTATGGGTGCTGACTACATTAACAAAATTCAGCAAAGCAGTAATTGTGGTGAGAAGAGGCTGGAAACTATACAGGGCTGAAGACAGAAGCTGGCTATCTATTAAATAGTTGATAAGTTGCATATAAATACATGTTTCTATATTTTTTATATACTTGCGATAAGATGGCAATTGCCCTATGGTTAGAAAGATCTGGATTGATTCTACCCTTGTGCAGTGGAATTGTGAAGGATTATTTCCATAGGGAGGGAACTTTATTTTCAGATATGGATTGATTATCAGAAATGAAACTGGACATGTAATGGTCTCAGCTACTACTTTAAGGTATTCACCAGGTAAATTGTCAAGGACAATTGCAGTAGGCTTTCATTTTTTTTGAGATTTTTTATGGTATCTCTGGAAACTGATTAGAAGGACAAATATTGAAAAAGGTTACTTTATTGATTAGGGACATTGAGAGCTTGATTAATCACCTGGTTGGTTAATGGCTGTACAGTCTGGATAAAGTGGGCATTGAACTTGTTTGCTATGGTGTCATTTTGCTTCTGTGTGCTTGATGTTGGCTGTGTAACCTATATGGGAGTAGACAGTTTACTGACTGAGGCCCAGGGCAGTTTTAGATTATTAGTGTGCATGCCTTGAATGGTTAAGTAATAGGATTTCTTATATTTGACGATAAGTAGTTTTGTCAGGTTTCTTAGTTGTCTGAAACCTATGAAAGTGGGGGCTGTTTTAATTTTTTATCTAGACCTTCCATGCTTTATCTCTTTGCTTCATGAGTTGTTAGTTGCCAAAGACAGCAATGGGCAGGTTTGGCTTTAACTGTTTTATTCTGGGGGGTGGTCTAATGTGTTTACAGTACCTAGGGAGATTTTATTGAACTCACAGACAGCATCATCTATTGGGAGAGTCTCTAGAGTCTCCCAGTTAAGGAGATGTAGCGTGTCAATAAAAGTATCTTCAAGAAAAGTAGTATGTTTTCTTACCAGGTTATAATTATGCGTTTTGGGGCTATTGCTTTGGAACCTTATGTTGTAGACTGGTAAGTGATCATTTAGGCTGTCTGACAGAGCTCCATGGGATGATATTTTATTTGGAGAATATGCTAGGATCCAGTCAAGTGCCGATTGTCTGGCTATGGCTTTATTATATCCAGTTGGTATAGTTCTAAGTTGGGTGAACCTGTACAGATGTATTTTATTATATGGATTTTCAGACTGTATGGTTTGCCAATCTATATTATCATCACCCAATATTATGATTTCATGAGGGAGTTTTGAGGAGGCTCAGCTGAGAATGTCTTCTAATGTTTAAGTGTTGTTACTTGGGGGAATGTGTATACCCATGACTGTGACTGCTTTGTGAGTGTTTAGGTTTAGCATGGTAGGCACTCTAGACATTAGCCTTTCCACCTACTGCAGTGCCAATGGTCACTAAAGACAGGTGGGTTCAAGGCATAATATCCACAGGGTGCAAGGCTGCACCTTCTCCACTAAAGTTCCTGTTAGACATCCAGTCCCAGAATATATCAACAAAAAGGCAAGAGGTGTTCAGACTATTTTTCGTACTTAGTATCACTGGCACCAATTAAAAGGCAGTTCTCAGTGGCCATCTAGCAATTTAGAATTATATAAGGATGACTATTTCAACAGGGTTGGAGACAGAGAATTCAAGAGTTCCCTTTAATTTCTGATTTAGTACATAAAATTAGGATGCAGAGGTTTGTCTGTATTAAAAACTTATAGGAAATTTACATTACTTGTCTATTCTTAACCACAGTAAGGAGATACCTCAGTTGAAATATAAACTGCCAATAGGAGTAATGCACCTGGTTTACCTTGTTTCTTTTTGGACATTACTAGGAAGTAGGTTAAAGATTAAAAAGAAAGCTGGAATAGGGGGTTAATGCTGTAGGCATTGCAAGGTGCACCTAGCGGGCAAAAAATACATTTAATCAACCTAATGGGAGGGCTTTCCTAACATGACCTTTGACAAATGAATGACTGCAAATGGCTTCTGAAGTCAAATATGCAAAAGAAGCAGGCAGCACAAAAGACACCGAGTTTCGAATGGCACAATAGGCTTGGAGTGGGTCAGGTCAAGAAAATCAAAAATAGTCACATAGTTGACAAGGTTGTCCAATTTCCCCTACTTATTTAATGTATATATTGAACCTCTTATCACACAGAAAACGTTTCATCATACCCCCGTTCTCTACAATACTAAAACTGCTTTATCCGCATTTGCAGGTGACCTAAATCTGTGTTTTACGCTACCCAACTCTGACACACAGAAAATTCTGAACTCTATCAACACCTTCTCAAAATTCTCAAATTACAAACTAAACATAGGAAAATCCTTAATTTTCCCAATTAATCCTTCTTGACAATTACCCATCTACCCATTATCAACAGGAATCAAAATTAATCAGTCCCTGCAGTATCTAGGAATATCCTTTCAACAAGACCCCAAACAGTTCTATCAAAATATCATAAAACTTTGGACAAACATACAATACCTTACTAGATGGAATAAACTCCAACTCTCATTTCTTGCAAAGGTGGCTATTATTAAAATGAACATGTTACCAAGAATACTTTTATGTACTAAATGCTTCACATATAACACTATATAGCATAATTTCCAAAACATTATATTCCTATCTATCCATATTCTTATGCCCCCCTAAATCAATCAGAATTACCCACAAAAAATGACATATCCCAAAGATAAAGGAGGTCTTGGTCTACCTGACTTCAACTATACTATGACATAACTCTAACAGAATGCTAGCAATCTCTGATTACAATTCAAACAAAAAAATGTGTTCTCCAACATGGATAAAACTACATTATAACCGTGTCAAAAAATTTAACTTTAATTCTAAGCCCCTTCCCTTTCTTAACAGGGAGAGCTTGAAAACCTTAAGCTACATGTATCTCTAAAGCATAAAATAATCACCTTACAAAAATGTTTTGAATCTTTAAACTTATCCTGCACTTTTAATACTTTATAACTACTACATCTTAACCCAAATTTTAGACTAAATAATAAAATGTTTAGTCTGGACAGCTACCTTCTCCTTAAAGGAAAATGTTTGCTAGACATTCACTCCTTTAAAAAACAATCTATTACTGAGATGAGACTGACGATGAACCTCCCTAAAAGTTATACCATTATTTTTAGACAAACTGGGGAATTGTGTACAAAACTTTGGAAGACCCCAATCTAGTTTTGAGAGACATAAACACGTGTAAAACTATATGGACTCTACTTTCATTGAGAAAAAAAATGACTTCAAACTCATACAAACTTATTCTCTCAATTAGATCCCCAAAATGATATGATCTTCTCGAAATACTGGAATGAACTAGATCCATTAATCTCAACCGACCAGATAACCCATTCTATTCAGATAACTTCAAAATGTATCCCCTTTAAAAAACTTAGCTATACTCAACATATGCTATTAAACAACTCTTACCTCACCCCACTTCTACTAAAAAGCATTTATCCCACAACTTCCCCTTTCTGCCCTTATTGTGACAATCAAAAGGCTGATTTTCTACATATTCTTGGAGCTGTAAATGCTCTTACCAACTCTGGTGTTCATTAAGAATTCAATTGGAAAAAATGGATTATGAGAAAACTACTCTATCTTGGAAATTTACTAAATTACATATTCCCCTCCTGGATTGTCAGAATTACAAACATACATTTTAATCACACTTTTCACCCTAATCAAATTCTATATCTGAACTGGAAAGGTAGATCCCTGCTTTCATGGACTGGATTTAAACATGTGGCTGTTAAATATTTATTGGCCCACAAATACTTAATGTCTAGTCAAAAATTACAATCACACTTTATTGAATATTGGAATATGCTATTCAACCACATTTTCCAATAATAATCATCACCTGCTTTTAGGTTTTTGGGGATGGGCTATTAATTTATTTATGTTAAATATACTATTATCCTTCTCTCTTCTCATCTTTCCAATCCATGGGCTTGCCAACCTTTTTTTTGTGTGTTTCCCTCTTCTTTGCTGCTTGGATTTACTCAATTAGACCAAAATAAATATTGAACTTTCTTAAATGGGCAAATAGTACACTTGTACATAGTTACTTGTACATCTTACTGTTTTTACAGGTTTATTGAACAACTCTTTATGTTATTTATGTTATTTTGTGTTTTAAGTTTGGAAATTTAAAATACAATAAAGAGATTAAAAAAAATAGCCACAGTGTTGAATACGGCTCTTTCACAGATAAACCTTGTCCTGTTCACTTTACTTGCTTACCTTAAATAAAATGCTATTTTGCAGCTTTTTCCACAATTCAGATACAATTAATACAACACAAGTGTTTCCCTTTTGGCCCTAAACTAGAGCCCTTAAAATGTATCTTCTAAACTTCCCAAAGAAAAAATGTAAAATGAAACTGCAATAGAACAAGAGCAAAATACAAGAAAACAAAGCTATGCAATGTATAAACCAAGAAATCGAAACTAGACACAGAGCAGTTTTACATGGCAGTTTTCAGAATTAAAGGTCATCTTGTCCTCCTTTGGTTCAAAGAATATTACACAGATATGGTTCCAGTCCCTATCACAGGGCTTTTAAAACTCCAAGAAAAAAAAAAAAAAAAAAAAAACAAATTTAAAGGATGATAATACTGCCGAAAGCAAGAGAAAAACTATATAGCAATGTAGGCATGCCAGGTGGTAATCCAAGACAATGTGTTCCATGGAGCAGGCCTTGCACACAACAGAGTGGTGTACAAAAGCCATTTGCAATTCATAAAAATTAATCTACAAAGGAGTAAGACATTGGGCCTGGTCTAGCCCCACTGCACAATGACAGTATGCTAACCCATATCTTATGATAATGTGCCTACCTCCCAATTGTATGCAATTCATAAATGGCAAATCATCATTGCACATGCTGAAACTAATGCATACAAACACTTGGTGCACCATTGTATGCACTATGGTCTCCCTATCTTGTTAGGATGCTGTTCGGCAGACAGGATTGAGCAAAATATTAGCATTGTCAAAACCAATTAAAAAAATCAACAATTCCCTTGCCTGGTAAGGAAAAAATCCTACCTAAATTGGAATCACCTGCGGTGATAAACAACTGGAGTTTTGTTAAGTCTTACATTGCTGTCTATGAGTGGATACATCTAACATTACATTTGGTAGGTTTGAGATACGTTGTTACTGACACTATAAAAAATGCAGCTGGTTAAACCTTCTATTTTCAGCATTCTAAGCAAGGGAATGACCTGACAGGTGCTGTACAAGGCATAGTTCTAGCAGCTACTGTTTAAGTCATGTACTGTCTTTCTGACTTCTGTATTTTATTTCAATTAATGTTTTCAGTGTATTTAAAAAAAGATAGAACTATGCTCAGAAGTAGTCATACTATATCATTTATAACTTGTTTTTACATTTTCAAAACATATTATGTACAGTGTATGGCAGATGCTTTAATTCTACCAACCTTTGAACAAATTACACAAGTACATAATGCATGAATCAAGACTAAACTCTTCCAATCATCAGATGTAGCGGTTTAAAGAGAAATTTGTATAAAATCTGAAATAAAAGTACAGTTTAGAACAACCAGTTTTTAACTATAAAAGAAAAACAAATGTATTTAACTGAAAAGTTTGAAATGGGTCTATGAGAACTTAAGAATTTGAACTTAATATTAATAACAGTTGGTAGTAATAGTTGTAGCAGTAGCAGCAACAGTAGTTAAACTAGTAGTAGTTATAGTAGTAGTAGTAATAAGTGTAGTGTTAGGAACAGCAGTAATAGGAGTAGCTATAGTAATAATAGAAGTAGTAGTGTTAGCAGTAATAGTAGTAGTTATAGTAGCAGTAGTAATAATTGTGGGCGGCCACGGTAGTGCAGCAGTTAGCATTGCCGCCTCACAGCAAGAGGTTCTCTGGTTCAATCCTCGGCTGGGGTGCCTTCTGTGTGGAGTCTGCATGTCCTCCCTGTGGTCGCGTGGGTTTCCTCCGGGTGCTCCGGTTTCCTCCCACATCCCAAAGACATGCTGTAGGTGGATTGGAAACTCTAAATTGGCCCTAGGAGTGAGTGCATGTGTGTGTGTGTGCCTTCTGTGGAAGGTTGGGTGCTGGGCTGGCAACTCGACACCGTAAAACTCCACTGCCAATCATGAGCGGACAGGTGATCCGCTATGGCGACCTCTAACCGGGAAAAGCCGAAAGAAGAAGAAGTAGTAGTAATAACTGTAGTGCTAGGAGCAGCAGTAGTAGGAGACACAGTAGTAATAATAGAAGTAGCAGCATTAGCAATAATAGTACTAGCAGTATTACTAGCAGTTGTAGCAGTGGTAGCAGAAGTACTGCTAGTAGTAGTAGTATTAATAGTAGTATTTTCAGTAGTAATGGAAGCAGTACATCAACTAGTACTTATAATAGGGTCTATATCTGTCCGTCAAAATGGCTGAATATCGAATACTAGATGTTTGAACTGTAAAGTTCTAATACTGATTATTGCGAAGCCATGGAACACCGAATTCTTTCCCAGGGAAAGAATTCGGTGTGCCATTTCTGTGGCCTCATGATTATTAGGACTGTGGTGGGAAGTTACGGGTCGGGTTCAGGTAAGTGTGCGATTGTGTGGATGTTAGGGTTAGGGCACGGGTTAGGGTGCGGGTGAGGTGGGTGTGCGATAGTGACAAACTTTAGGGTTAGGACAGGATAGGTGAATTAGGGTTAGGGTGCGGGTCAGGTGAGTGTGCAATAGTGACGGACCTTAGGGTTAGGGTTAAGGTAAGTGGATAGGTAGTAGTGTATCTACAGTTTAGTGTAGGGTTAGATGTTGGATTTTAAGTGTATGTGTGTGTGTGGATTGATGTGTTTTTCATGTGCTTGTGTTGTGTGTATGTTTCTTGGAACAGTGATTTTTTTTCCCTGGGAAAAAAATCGCTGTTCTAAGACTTCAATGTTTGTGCAATTCATGGTTTGAAGTTCGAACATATGGTGTTCGAACTTCAGACTTTTTGGTGAAGTGATATAGACCCCTTATAACAGCCATGTTACTGGAAGTAGTTATTCATAGTAGTAGTAGTAATATTGGTAGTTACAGAACTAGCTGTAGCAGAAATAGTAGTAATACAAGCAGAAGCACAAGCAGTTGCACTAAATAGTATTATTTTGTGAAACCAGGCTGTGTAGCTGATTAGCAAAATTGCAGAATATAGTAAAGATTGTGTAATTCTATTTTTATGTAATGCTGACTTGTTTGTTTATTTTATTTAGAAATGTTGTAAACATTGATCATGCTGTTATTTTGAGTTTTGCAGCAGAATAAAATGTGCTATTTATAAAGTAATTGAAAAGTATGGAATTCAGGCTTATAGTTCCAGGCATGGTTGTTAAAACAGTATTTTATGAAAAACAGATTTCAAAATTTGAGTCGTTAAATATCAGAGCAGTGGGAACACTAATTTGTGCTGTGTTCATTTGCTGCTTTTATTATTTATTCACTCACTAGTTATCATGCTAAGTGGACTGAACCTTGCTGACCCCTTTCACCCTTTGCCCAGCTAAAAATGACAAAGGCAAAGGATATATGCAAATGTACAGTTAACTGAACAGCCACTGAAGCTAAGCAGGATGTCACTGGGGAATGCAGGAATACATTTTATCCAGAAAGAAACCCATGTGGCATACAGAGAACATAAAAGTCCTAAAGAGATACAGTTCAGAGAGTTGTACTGAACCCTGGGAATGTAAATTATCAGCACTAACCAGAATGGCACCATACCAGCTTTGGACATTTTTTACTGCTCCTTATCACTCATTTATTTTGAATATTATAATCACTTCATGCCCTTATATTTTTCACAAGACAAAAATGTTAATTGATCATCTAACTAAAAGTGTTAGAAAAACACATTAGTCAAGCAGAATGTATGAGTATACATGGCAGTCACATATTCTGGGATGGAAATTGTGCTTACTTTGAAAAATTCATGACACAGATAAAACTAACACATAAGCCCACACACTTAAAAATTATATTCACTAGGAAGCTAATCAAGCCCTTACCTGACCGCCTCCATTAAGTTTGTTAGTCAGCTTCACTTTGCTGAATGAGACAGGTGCCTTCATCCAACGAGCTCCAAAATTTGGGGAATCAGGGTGAATGTAGACACAGCTTGGAGCCTGGGGCTCTGGTTTTCCTCCTGGCACCCACTCACCATTAACATACTTCCATCTGTGATTGTCAGCGGCTACAAAGTCCAACAGGAAAGAATACATGGCACTAGGATCTAATCCGGATACATTCACCTTTAGGACAGGGAACATCCTCCTGAAAAACACAGAAGACGTTTATGCAGTCATGCACTTCAGTTTATGTTCCAAAAATGTTGTATCTTACTGCCAACTATTCTGAGTATGGGCATGCAGAAAAAAACAGGGTTACAGCATTTATTAACTCACTATAATGTTATCAGGTAGAGCTCACTTAATTATCAATGTTACTGCAAGAAATTTGCTAGAAAATAACTTAGTGAAATACTACTGCTAAACAAGCAAGAGTCGCAGAATTGGCAAGGTACTGTTAGATACACTGTTGCAAAATTAAGATATTTGTGCCACTTAGTGAAAGCAACAGAGACCAGTTTATGAAATTTCACCAACTCCAACTGCCATACAAAGCAAACTCTGTCAATGACAATGCATGGCATATAGGATTTCACCCTGTTGCATAATACCTTATTTCAGTAGCAATAGTTCCTGAATATATGGCAAAGGACTAGAAAGACAGACGGATAAAAATAGGACAGGCAGGAACCTTCAACCTTTGCTTTTATCACAATGTCTATACATGTGACTTCTTTTCATTTGTGTCAGTGTGTGTCTCTAAACTTCCTTCTCATTTTTACCACGGAATCCCTAAACTTTGCTCATGTTTCATGCTCCCTGCACAGCGAAAAGCAGAACTACTGAAACACGTTTATTATATACTGCTGTAAATGCTACTAACAACATCCGAAGTGATGCTTGGTTTCAGTCAGTATTATGCATTGTACAGCCAAAACAGACAAATAATAGATAGTCAGCTGTTTTTCAACCAATTTATAGACTCCTTTTCTGGCTCCCCAGGTATAGTGACTGTATCATAACCCTTTCTATTACTCGCACATTATACTCAGCTGGTTTCATTTATCGTCACCCTTGGAAATCAAACCATTAACCATAAGGACTGTTGACTGCATTTGAGGTATGATGCATTCAGATCACTGAGACAGTATGCAGTTGCTATGAGGGATGATCTAAAATGTAACATACTGGTTTCATTTATCCTCACCCCTGTAAATCATACCATTAGCCATAAAGACTGTTGATTGTATTTGAGGTATGATGCATTCAAAACACTGAGATAGTATGCAGTTACTGTGAGGGATGACCTAACAGGCTACCATACTTTCCAGAAAAGGAAGGAAGGTGCTGCTAGAGGATGTCATGCAATAAGTCATAATGCTTACTGTTTTGCACACAGCGCTGTCAGCACTGCTTGCCTTGCAAGGTAGAAGTTGGTAACATTCAAGAATGCATTTGCATTTTGTCTATATACAGTTGCTGCTGCAATGGATTTGATTACAGCTGCTGCAAAAAAATGTTGACATCTAAACAATGTTTTCTGATTTTATTTTGCTTGCTTTCAGGGATATGATGATCGTGCTGATTATTATTATTATTATTATTATTATTATTATTATTATTATTATGCGGATTATTATTATTATTATTATTATTATTATTATTATTATTGTTATTATTATTATTATTATTGTGCTGATTATTATTATTATTATTATTAATAATACTTAGCTGCACATATGCTTGCTTAAGAAGATCAGTTATGAACATTATTGTAATGTTATTTAGTTGCATATATGCTTGCCTAAGTAAGTCAGTTATGAACATTATTGTAATGTATCACCTTAACATATATTTTTGTGATACAAATAACAGAAAATATGATTGTCTAATAACATTCCAAGTCATTGTGTTGACAATTTGTCCTCTGCTGAATCTAACCAGTTACCTTTTGCCTGTTTTGGCACATTAATGCTAGCCACTAATGCAGATGTGCACTGTATGTGGACTCCTTTATTGATGTGATAGGAGGTGGGAGACCAAGAAAGAAAAGTTAAAATGGATAGCTCATTATCTTCTGAAAATGAAGAAACAAGGGCCTGCCTTTTAATAGTGACAGAGTATACAAAGCAATTAAAAATATGAGCTGCTAACAGTCTTACTGCTTTAATCCTGACAAGAACTCCTTCCATACCTCTCAACTGTACCGATTTTCACAGAATATCCAGATTTTTGCCTCACATTTTTGGTGCAGTTTTCATAAAATTGTGTTTTTTGGCAAATTAGTGGCAAATCATTAATGACTAAAGTTAGAAAATAATGACAGACATTTGAGTTTTAGACTTCATATCCTTCAAAAAAAATCAAGCTAATGTAAAACCTGTTATTCTATCAACTTTCTAAGTTTGTAAAAGCAATATTTAAAATTGTCCCTATTTTGGGCCTTTGTCCCACTTTTTTTATGGCTTTGTCCAGTTTTCTTGCTCTGAGAGGTTGCTACCATTAGTTCCAGGTTCCGCTACCACTTTGATATTCCAGAACTCTGTGCAAGTTACTTAACCAAACACTGGCTTCCTGTCACCCCTGGAAAAATAAATACTTTTCCCTTTGACACACCTGGTAATGAATGAATAAAATATTCATAACATATTTAGAAATAATAATCCTTCCTCAGTGGGGTAGTACTGGCAAAATGGGATTTGTATTCAGCTAGACCATCTGTTATTTGCATTTGATACATTGCCTGGAAACCAGAAGCGCAGCTAAGACTTGTGGGATTGTAAGACCATCAGTTAAGTTTTTGTTTTGGGGACTGGGGAGAATGCTATACTGTGAATATGTCTAAGTATGAGTTAGAAGCTATTATAGACAGAAATGCAGGCAGATTAGAAACACACATAAGGAGGACATTTATCACAGGTCATGCGAGGGAGAGCAATCTTGCTAAATGCTAGACATGATATTAGAAAACTCAACTTCTCCTGGCAGTACGAGAGATCCCATTCCCATCGCATCAGCTTTCTAAAGCTATTCTGGAACTATCCATTGCAGACGTGGGCAGATGTTTAACTCTAGGGAACAGTTTATGTGGCTAAACTGAACATTACACAGTGATGCAGTAAATGAGAAGCATGTGGATGCAAAAAAAGAGTTACATTATACCTGGTATATGACACTGAGATCCTAGACACTGCAAATGTATTTATTTGCTTTCTGTTAACTTGATAAGGTTTTTGCATGTCCTGCCAATTCCAAGCATGACCCTGAGGAAATTTAGACAAGTTTTAAGATATTTTTTACATTCACACCACATGCAAAATAATGTAGTAAGCAAACCCATAGAGGATCAATTGTGTTACTTTATTACCTCATTCACTACTACTTAAAACCAAAATGAAAAAAAAAATGAATTAGTCATATATGAATGTATGGTAAAGTTACATGTCATGCACTGTTTTCCTTTGTGACAACAGACTTCTTCACCTTTTTAATGTTGATGTGAATTTACTCATATATATATATATATATATATGTATATATATATATATATATATATATATATATATATATATATATATATATATAGATATATATATATATACATAAACACACACACACACACACACACACACACACACACACTTGCACACTCACCATGCACACCTAAACACACCTGTGGACAGATATGGGAGGAAACCAGAAACCTCAATGAAAACCATATGGTCGCAGGATAAATGTGCAGACTTTATACAGGAGGCAAACTTGTCTGTGAACTGAACCAGAGAGCCAAATATGGTGCTTCAGCAACACCAACCATTATACCACTATGCCATCTCATTACAAAGATATTATAAATTAAACTTTACTTACATGTTGACCTTAAAGTTCAGAGTTAAAAAGATATAGTTCTAGTTAGCATCATATCCTCTTCCAAATGAGACTGGTAAACATGTAGAAAGGATTTAAGCAAGCAATAATTGTAAGTGCATAAAAGTATAGACTTTCAGAGTTTTTGTATGTATATATAATGCACTGAGATCAGATATGTTTTAAACATGTATAGATATAATCCCCCAATCGCTATTAGGTTGCTGCCTTCAACTAGAAATTAAGTTCTTAATGCAGCATTATGAATAAGTTAAAACGTAATATAAGATTCAGTTTAATTGTTGCTATTTTAACTTGTTTTATTTATTTCTGTTGTGATTTTCATGAAACACAACTTTGCTGTATAAACTACACGGATAAACAGATAAAACTGAAAGAAAGGCTTTAACTAATAAGAAAAAAAATAAACAGTTCTGGTGCTACAGTTGGTATTGTACTGTCTGAAGACACTTAGATGATGGCCACATTGCTGCTAGCTGAAGAGACTGTACAGATTATTGGACTAATTAGACTTTGTAGAGACAGGGTCACTCAAGTGAGGTCAGACTTCTGGGGGAATCCCATCTTAAGTAGGCTCTATGAAAGTCACAAGTATGTTCACTAGCAATACTACTCATCGTAGCATTACTGCAATACAAGACAACTGAGTCACATGATCATTTATTCCTCGGCCATACCTGCCCTCATCCTGTACTGCCTCCCCGCTCCCCATCTCAAGAAGCACAAAGCAGGTCAGTTCTGAAGTAAGCTTTATCTTGCACTGTTTAGCTACAGAATTTACTTCATATGTTTTATGTACATATTTGTTTCAATCACTCTCAACCCAAAAACAGTATATTATGATTTTTTTCTAATTAATCTGAAAATGATAAGAGTAAAATTATACTTTTATATTGAAGTTTTACTCCAAAGGCCCCATCAGAAAATGGGCTACAACCCACTTGGGCATCTCAGTAACCAAAACATTAACTTAATTGATTACAATATCACAACTATTAATTAGTTAATTAATTATCACTGTCCTGTAACTTATTACAGCTATAGATAAGAAAATAATGTTATGCATCCTGTTACACTATAGCTAATATGAAAGAACAATGTGCAGTTAAAACTTAAATAAGTCCAGGTGAGTTCATGCTTCAAGCAGAAATATCCAAAGAACATAATGGAAATATGAATCTGATGTTTGCTGTCAGTGACTATTTGGTTTAATTACAATTATTATGTAGTATTGTGCCAAAACAGTTGCAACTCAGTACCATTTTTGCTATTTTTTCTATTAAATGTATTTGAACGCATGAAAATAATCCCGGACTGCAGATATGTGGGCATGCACGTGTTAGGGAAATATGGGTAGGGGTAATACGTTAGCTTAGAAGTTTTCACTTCTTGCAAATCCCTGGGACAAAACAAGACACTTGTTATGATGCAACAGCAAGCACTAAAGTATTCAAACTGATAAAAACCAATGAAATACTCACATTTCAGCAGTGCAGATGAGTTGGTGTAAATTACCTTTTTGAGTATACATCAACATAGCATCATTTATACATTGCTTTAACTGTTAAGTCCTTTTTTACAGGAGCAGGGCAATTCAGATTACTTTTTTTTCAACATTTTCATATAAATACAAAATGTGGTTATCACATTCTCCAAATAGAACTTTTCTTATAATAAAATTATTATTTACCAGTGCTCATGTTTTCACCCCCCCCCCTTCAAAAGCTAATCAGAAACCAAACTTAAAAATCTCTTCTTCTGGCTTCTCAACAGCAGATTAGTTCTCCACATTGATATGACCAAAACTATAATCTTTGGAATTATGCAAAAATTGAAACTACTCCCCACATTGCTTCATCAGTGACCCAGATGTATCCTCTCTGCATATCATAACCCATTTCACATTATTGGAGTTTGACCTGAGCAGTCATTTTCCTTTTGAATACCACCCAGAACAATCCTAGATCAAAATTAATTGTAAAAAATTAATACAAATTTTGTGCTTGTAAAATCTCACACTTTCTCTTTTTAGTAAGAAGAACGATTGGCAAAGGTATAGCACCATTCCAGCTAGACTAACAGCTTTGTCTCACAGCTATATCACAGCTATATCCTTAAAGAAAAAATAACTTCACTCCAAGCAACCATGAATAAAATATTTAGGCCAACGTACCCAACACTCTAGTCATAGGTGACTCTATAGTCAGGCACACTGATGTTCCACTCACTAGGCTAAACAAGGAGAAAGGAGAAAGTTACTGTCAGCTGCCTGTTAGGTGCCAGGATCCACCACATAATGCATGCACTTAGGTCACTCCACAAGTACAAATATGACTCTGTCGTTGTCTATGTTGGTGTGAATGACCTGAGACGTACCCCCTGGACTACATGAAAAGGGACATGGAGGAGCTGTCCGATCTTGTAGGCCAGGCAGGTATGACCCTAGCCCTGAGTAGCATCCTATCATCACCCAGAATGGTACCACAGTACAAGGACAACATGATTGACTTCAACAATTGGCTAAGCTTCTGGTGTCATTCTAAGGGGATCCAGTATCTGTCTGCCTGGGATGACATGATCGACAAACCACGATGCTTTGCCAGAGATGGCCTACACCTGTCACCCCTGGGATTCTGGATACTGGCTAAGGCTCTAGCCACCCCTATAGTGTCTTTTTTAGGCAAGGTTCAAATGACAAATTCACCACTGTAACAGATACAAGCAAGCAGAATCTGAGGGTATTGCTACTCAATGCTAGAAGTCTAAACCTCAAAATGCACTCACTCGAGGCACTTCTTAAAATGGAGAACATCGACATCTGTGCAGTGACAGAGACCTGGTTCAAGGCTCCAGAGAGTACCCCTGCATTACCAGGCTATAATTCATAACACACCTTTCACCACCTAACCTGGACCGAAACACTAAAGGTGGAGGCATGTCCATATTCATTAAGGATATCCACACCTCCAGGCTAGTTGCTCACCATAATGCATCCGAGATTATCCAAGTGTAACTAACTCTGGGTAAGACTACAATCCAAATTGTAGCTTGCTACAGATCCCCCACCATGCTCCAGGATACCCACTCCTCATTTCTTGATACACTGGAAAATACTAGGGTGCAACCTAACACCTTAATAATTTCAACTACCCCACCATTAACTGGGAAAACTACTCATGTACCAACTCTTGTGCTCAACGTTTTCTGGAATTCATAAATTCCAATGACTTGGATCAACTTATCCACACCCCCACCAGGGGCAGCAATATCCTAGACCTGGTTATTACCAACATGGGCAACTGGTGCTCCACACCAGAGGTCAATTCCTCGTTGGTCAGATCCGACAACAAGCTAATCACCCTAGATATCCACATCTCTTCCCTACCCTCATTAGGGAAACCACCGTAAAAAATTTCTCCAAAGCCAACTTCACGCTTCTTATGACAGAAGTGGCAAACTTCACAACACCCATGCTGACATACAATAGAGGTATGACTGCTGAATCCTACACAAATGCACTTTATAAGCACTTACACGTGTGCATGGATCATGCAATCCCTAACAGAACCAAGATGCTATCCTCCAAAAAAAGGAAACTAATCTGGTGGTCCCCTGCCATAAACAAACTCTACAATAAAAGAAAGAAACTGTTGAAAAAAAGAGTAAAATCCCATGATTGGAGAAACTCCCTGGTCAGCCTCAGTAAGAAGCTGAGATCCCTCATAAAATCCTCCAAAGCTAGTTATGAAAACAAAATCGCCACTGACTCTAAAGACAACCACAAAGCATTCTATAGCTATGTCAAGAATTTCAATGGCAACACTCAGATCTGCTCTGAGTTATAGCACAATGGCACTAAATATACAGAACCAACTGATATTGCCAACATCCTGGCAGATAGGTTCAGTACTAACTTTACCCCCCTCTCATCCCCTAAAGGGTCCATCTCTATACTGGAAGAATGCAAAGTTCCTGTAATCACAGCTGCACAGGTAAAAAACACACTCTCCAAAGCCAAGAACACAGCATCCATGGGACCTGACAACATCCCAGGCTGTGTTCTACATGAACTACAGAACAAACAGGCACCCCACCTATGTACCATGTTCAATCATAGCCTCACCTCAGGCTATGTGCCCACTGAATGGCGCACAGTGACGGTAATCCCACTCCACAAAGGGGGAGCCACCACGGACCCTGGAAACTGCCACCCCATTAGCCTGATGAGCCTGGTCTGCAAGGCTATGGAATGTATCATCATGGAACTTATAAACGATGACATTGGTAATCTCCAAACTCAGGACCCCACCCAGTTCATGTTTGTAAAAGGCAGATCATGTCTCCTAAACCTGATAGACTTCTTTGAAGCAGTCACCAAAGCCGTAGATTATGGTAAGGTGGTTCACACAGCCTATCTAGATCTCGCCAAGGCTTTCGACACCATCCCCCACTCTGGAATTATAGATAAACTCACTAAACTAGGTACAAATCCCTATGTCACAAGATGGGTTGCCAACTGGCTCACTGACAGTACCAACACTGTGAAAGTAGCAGACACCAAATCCAACTTCAGACCAGTGACAAGTGGAGTACCACAGGGTTCAGTCCTGGGTCCTCTCCTGTTTAGTATCTACTTCTCTGAAGTACAGGCTAACACAAAAGGTCTTTGGCTAATGAAGTTCACAGATGACTATAAACTAGGAGCCATAATCAAAACTCCAAAAGATGTGGACATCCTACAAAAGGGCCTCGCTGAGACAGATGCCTGGTGTCAAAGCCATGGCCTCAAGTTCAATGCCAAAAAGTGCATCATCATCCCTTTTGGTAAAAACTCTGTACCCATAAACTACCACATAGGCAGTAGTCTACTTAACACCGAAAGTGTGATAAGAGACCTTGGGACACAGGTGGACAGTAGTCTCTCCTTTGATAATCACATCGCCACAGTAGTCAGGAAATCCTTCTATGTGGCACACCTCATCACAAAAGGTTTCTCATCCAGGAAAAAAGAGGTCATTGTTCCCCTCTACTTGTCACTCATTAGACCCATTATAGAGTACAACGCCCCTTTTGGTATGTACCTCACAAGACATCTACAGCAACTGGAAAGACCACAGAAATACCTCACAAAGAGGATTACCAGCCTCAAAGAGATGCCCTACGCAGACCATCTCAAAAAACTGCAGCTTTATTCCATTGCATATCGCCTATTCAGAGGCGATCTCTGCCTAACTCACAAAGCTATGCCAAACCCAAAGCTTTTGGACATGCTCCACTTAAAGAAATCCCAATCCCTCCGAACTACATGCTCTAGGGACCTAAGCCTTGTCACCACAATAAACAGAACATGTTGGAGGGATAGATTCCTGTCCCAGAGACTTCCCATACTCTGGAACAAACTACCTATCTATATCAAGCAAAGCTCCTCATAGCACTCTTCAAGAAAAATCTTGATGATTGGATGAGAGATAGGAAATTCACCCCGGGGATCACTTCTGTGTCTCAGCTTGACAGTGGCACAGGAAAATAATTTTCTTGGGTGGCAAAATCCAGGGTACCTTTTGGCTAGGCTTATACAGGCCCTTGGGCCAGTAGCCTAGCACCTACCTATGAACCTATGAACCTATGTGATTAATACGTTACTGAGTTATTTGCACTGTGATCCTGGGCTATGATTTCACTTGTGATCACATGATTAAATGTTGTCTGTTTATGTGCTGTAACAAAAAAAAGCACATAAAAAGCCTAATGTTTATACGGATTAGGGCAGAAACCTATTATGCATGTATGTATGTATGTATGTATGTATGTATTTATTTATTTACTCATTTTATTTTTGACTAGGTTTTAAAACTGGCCCAGCACCCAATTTTAGCCTTGAGTTTTACAGTAAGAGAGTAGATATTAACTGAAATAGTCCAAGAAAGACTACAACAGAGTGATAATACCTTAAAATGAAAAGTAGATACACCTAGATCTGATATAGTGCAGAATTTCAAAAGAGGAGGTCTTGAAAGCAGGCTAAACAAGCAGAAAAATTAAAAATATTTTCTATTGTCAGTCTGTCAAATATGAGTAAAATGGGTATAAAGTTAAAAACATTCCAGTTGGAATAACCGGTATAACTTGCTGATCAGTGCTCAAAATTAAAGTTGTTTTGAGTGTGCCATTATTGCTTATTATTGCTTTAAAATAATAAAATATGTAAATGTTAGCTATATTATACATCTGAGAGAAGACAGAAAAAAATTACATCTTGCAAAAGATTAAAAGAATAGTATTGAATGAATACAGTCAGCTGATGGTAAGTCATTCAAGTTGCATGCCTGGCAGTGTTTATAAACAAATTACTGTATCACAATGGTTGTTTAGGGTGCTAATTTAATTTTATGTGTTATTTTTTAAATGCATGCTGTTGTGACAGACTACAAAATGATTTGTTTTGTATTGGTTGCTGCTATCTGTCATATCTCTGATGTCTAGAACTAAAAGTATATGTTCGTAGCCCCACATTTTAGTGGATATACTATATAAGTGCACCCTTGGAAAAGTAGCGCTCACCTCAATAGCCAGGTTATTATCACAGCACCCAAGTTAAAAATGTTAAAAGGATTACTATGGCAATAAGACATGCTAAACTCTGGGTAATTGTGTATTTATCCAGATTCTCATGGTCTTTGGGATTTGTCCACAACTCTGAAGAGAAAGAAAGAAAATGTTCTCACAGTGAGTAAACACAACATTTCAATCCTTTGTACCACCTTTCCTGCCTATTTCATGAATTGACTACGGTCACAACTCAACATCTCCCACTATTAGTAGAGTATAAACATACTGGGATATCCTTAGTCTTTAATTATTTACACAATTTTGCATACCGTTTATAGCCAGTTAGGCGCTATATATGTGACCTGTAGGCACTGAATTTCTAATTATTTGTACCTCAAAGTATAGTTTGTTTATGGCTTGCACTTTCTATACATAATGTAACCGTGCATTTATCTTACAACTGTAAACTCCATTTATGCAATCATTTTATAAGCAGCTTTTTCCGCTGACAGCTGAGGAAAATAAAAGCTGAAAAACACAGGCATAACCTCTCAGGATGCAGCAACAATTTCCACATAATTCTGTGGTATCCCCAGATATTCACAAGCAATCAGTGAGACATAACCTCTCCAGAATATCCTAAAACTGCCTAAATCCTCTTTGCAGTGAGTCATGACTGCATGTCTGACATGCCTTCTATGGGAAACTCCCAAGGGGAATCTTGATAAGGTAATAAAGTGACCTTGTCTAATTCTATTTAGACAGGAGGTGCACTGGCTATACCCCAAGAGCCTTCTGATTTCTGAGATTCTCATGCTTTTACAAAGTGAGCCTAGATAGTGTGGAGAGAAAGCTGACTTAGTTGCTTGTATCCTTGATCTCAATGTTTCAATCACTGTCTAAAGATTTTAGCCATTAATGAGGGCAGGGACATGGACTGATTGGTAAACGAAGGGGTTTATACAATGATTGTGTTCTCACTTCACTACCAGTTCAATACTATATCTGCAATACTGCTGCCATGGTACCGCTCACTGGTCAGTTTCCTTAACCACTCTACCACACTGATAAATACAGCCTTCAGGTACCTAAACTCCTCCATCTGAGGCAACAGTTACTCCCTCACTTCCAAGGGAAATCCACTCTTCACTGAGAAAGAATGATGACCTCTTATGAAGCTGTTGATTTACATTCACTTTACGCTCAACAGGAAATCATTCCCATATAAGATTCAGGGTCACATAAGAGTAAGACACTATCATCTACAAACAATAAGCAACACTTGTATTCACAAAATAGTTACGGTCCACATGTTAGGTGTACTTTGATGTTCTTTCCATGGAAATCACAAACATACAACATGCACCATTAGCAGAGTCCTATGCCTGGATTTAATGCATGTTACTTAGTTCTGAGAATGCAGATAAAATGAGATCAGCAGTGGCCCTGGGGCATTACAGTGCTCTAACACTTCCCACAAGGCATTATCAGAAACACAGACATATATGTACCCTCTTTCCAGAAAATGTATATAAACAGTACTGGAAAGTCCATAACCCCTTCAATATCTGTGCAGGGCAAAGAGTTGATCCACTAGCACATGGCCAACTTTTACACAACATTGTCATTAATATTACTTTGTTAATTCTTTGTATGTATGTTTTTTTTTTTTGAATAACACATTTTTACTCCTTACAGTACTTGTGTTCTTTTTACACATATCTTTTTTCATCAGTGGAGTGGTAATGCGATTGTACACAGTTCAGTTTTCTCCCATTTCTTAGACTGTGATTGATTATGAAATTAAACTTTGTTATGTGTTTGGGAAGTAATTATGTCATAAAAGGTGGTTAGCTAATGACGTTAGCCCCTCTTACAGATTTTCATATAAGATCACCAGAAGTGTATGTTTTAATTACAGAATTTACTGGTATTTATAACATTTATGCATTTGTAATGGCTAGTAGAAAGAACTCCGAAAGTTTATGATGCTGTTTAAGCAGACAGAACAGTAGTCATGGACTTAGCATAGCTCATCCCCTGACAGCTGGTGAAGACGAATCTCTGTTCACCTTTCATAAAACTCTGGGATTGTGTTAACATATAGGGTCCAGTTTTGAACATTGCATGTGTATACATTTTTTCTAGATGTGCTCTAGCCTTTGACTAGATAAATATTTTTTTCATTTCTGAACAGTGTTAGAGAGCCTAAGTTTTAGATATTTTTTCATTATTATATTTACTCTTCTGATGAACTACTATGCAAAAATAGAAATTTAGATTGCACGTCCTAGATCTCCCTGGAGCATTCCTGGGTAGCTTCTGCTATAAATGTTGGTTCATAGGTTCATAGATTAGTACTAAGCTAACTGCACTTGCAAGCCATTTTAAACCTAGCAAATTATCCCTTGTGAGACTCAAACCCTGCACCTAGTGTTTGGTAATACAGAATGAAGAAAACACCAGTTGTCCAGCTGTTGTCACAATTGGAGTATCAGTTACCTGAAATGTATTTATTTATTTGGAATTTGTTTACCAGGAAAGTCTGAATGGGTCAAGAGGTACCCATTTTCAGTAGATGCCCAGGGAGAGAAGTTCAGATACATGTGGTTAACAGAATGAAAAACTAGACAGACATAATGAATTCATAACATTCAAGCACAAATATCAAAGCAACACATTAGTTTGTTAGAATGAGAATTTAACAGGCATAATAACGTCATAACATTTAATCAGAAATTTTGAAAAACTACACATTAGTTTGTCAGGATAAAAACTCAACATACACAATAACATCATAGTGTTCAAGCAGAAATGATATGCAAAGCCTGATAATAGAAAGATGCAGCATTATTTACATAAGTTGTAGAATAAATTAGTGACTTGATTTTGTAATTCATCTGGCTTTCCATCATAATATTTAAAGTGATGAGACAACACAAATTTCATGAGCAAGACCAAGAACAAAATATTCCAAAATGTAATATCTAAGAAAATGCACCCTTCTTACTTTAAGGAAGCTACAGACACTATTTTCAAATACAGTGGTGTTCACAAAAATGGGATTTATTTTAAAGAAACTATACTGTTTTAAATGCAGTAGTGCTCACAACAAAATATGAGTGATTTTGTTGTCTGTCTAAATATTTCTGTTTTAAAAAAAAATCACGAGTCTAGTTCAACTATTTCTATTTTCTCAGTTTCAAAACTTCAATAAGCTCCTCGAGATAATTGCACTACAGGGTTTCCAAGTTTGCCTGCAGCCAAAATTGACTTAGCATTTTGTCTTGCATACTGCAGACTGCCATGTCATTCACGAACAGTCTGAAAAGTATGTGTATGTAAACCACACAAACACACACACACATATAAATGTATGCATGCAGGTACATGTACACACATGCATGTGCACAAGTATACACACAGTCACATATCTAAGACAGGTTTTGTGGATTTCAGTGCACTGTGTATGTTTCGCATAGGTACAAGTATACATACAGTCACATATATGACAGGTTGTTGTGGATTTCAGTGCACTATGTATGTTTTCCATAGGCTAGTCATCTCATTTGATTAAGAAGCCTAAGGTTGACATGACAACATCTTCTTCCTCTATCAGCCAACTTCATCTGTGTAGTCCCACAGGATACTTACTATTGAGCAATCCTGTGAGGATACCTTTCTGATGCATCTACTTGGCACAGAGTGGGACCAGGTCTAAACTAGATGATCTTGATGCTTGAATGTCTCCATTTAGAACCACTGAGAAAGCACATTGTAGCTTTACTTCTTGAGGTTTGGCCAACAAGTATGAATTTTAGTTTCATGCAATCAAAAACCTCTGCAAGACAATACAGTAGCTAAGTGGTTAAAATTTTGTGCGCACAGAGTCTGAGGTTAAATACTGACCTCTGGTTATTATCTATATAGACGGAGACTAGTATTCCAATGTACAAATGACTACTCCACTTTCCCTACTTTCTGTCCAGAAATGTGCTGATCAATTATTTATATTAATCACTCTGGCTGCAATAGCATTGTCAAATGTTTACACTACATATCTACATACATACAGGTAGACAGATACATAGGTATGTTGTATTTACCTGAAAAAGAGTCTGAGATTGACTATTTTACTTACTCAGTTTCTAAATTAAAATAAAAAAACTATTGGCTGCACATATGCCAAGTAAATGTATATTCTGAGTTTTGGAAAATGTATATTCTGAGTTTTGGTAAACATTTTTGTTTGCAGTGACCACGGCCACAATGGCAGAAATTGATCTTGATGTATTCAGTTAACCCTTGCCAGTTTGTGAGTGACTCAAAAAATTTTCTAATTAGGTTTTTGCTGTTACACTGATGAACTGGCTCCTATTACATAATTTTAATCTCTATATTCTCTTTTTAGAAAATCTAGACCAAAGCAGAGAACAGGAATAATAATAATAATAATAATAATAATAATAATAATAATAATAATAATAACAACAAAACAACAGAACAATAATAATAATAACAAAACAACAGCAATAATAATAATAATAATAACAACAATAATAATAATAACAAAACAGCAATAATAATAATAATAATAATAACCACAATAATAATAATAATTACAATGATAATAATAATAATAACAAAATAAATCAATAACAATAATAACAATGATAATAATAATAACAAAACAATAATAATAATAATAACAACAACAATAAAAACAGTACTCATTTGTTAACCAGGTAAGCCAACTGGACATACAAATCCTTTTCAGAATTAACTCGGGAGCAATGTCAGATTCAATGCCTTGGTCAAGGTCACACAGTAGGCAAATAAGGGCTAAGGGAATTAAACCCTGTACTACAGGGACTAGACCTCACAGTCTTAACTCTCTGCACCAACTGCCAGACTTTATGCCAACTGACAGTATTATTTCATTTGATAAAAAATTGTCTGTAACGGTGCATTTAGAAAAACATAATTACTTCAGTAAACTTCATCAGGATGATTTTGTGGTGACATTGAGATGAGCCTTTTGAGTGGGCAGTACTGTATCATAAGAGTTTCGTGACCATTTAGTCCAAAGAATATGTACACCTTGCCAATAGCTGTCCTCAGGCTTTACCTCCTTTCTCAAGGGGGTAAAGGCAGTTAGTCCCAGGGTAAAGTCAAGAGCATCCATTTAATCTAGATTCAGTCTAGATTTAAATTGAAGGAAGTTTTTTCCACAGAAGGGCTGGTGCTGGTTGATGAATCTATCTCTCCATTGCATCATGTTTATCTGCTGATGAAGGTTTAGATCTCTTTTTCTAAGATTAGGTGATACATTTGACTTATTGAGATTTATATAGGAGGTCAATGACTGCTAGATCTCTAATGATGTGTAAGCAACCTCCCAAGATGTGTATAAGACACTGAGTACAGGGACTGAGTTCCACTCTCTCCTGGTTCTTAAAACCAGAGATATTTTTTGTTAAGAACTGTTAGGACTTTTCCAGTAAATTGATATGATGAGTAAGATACATACTAGTTGGAGCATCATACTCTATAATGGGTCTGATCAGTGGTGAATAAAGAGGTGTGATGAAATACATTTGGCTATTAGTTGTGCTAGGAAGAAGAAATTACAGTTGCCAGAATGATCAAAGGAGGAACATAGCTTCAAACATTGGAAAAGTTAGGTTACTCCTTCATTTATAGAATGTTTAAATACACTCACTGCCGTGTGTCAAAAAGAAATGCCTACTTTTAAAATTAAAACAAACTAAATTACCAAAACCAAAAATCATTGTATATATAAAACTGAACTTTGTAATAGATAAATACTGACCTACTTTTATGATCAATTGACACTGTTTAGTTGTTTCATTAATCTTAGTCATGTATATAGTAAGAATTGATACTGATACATGAACTGATAACAGTGCTTATGTAAATAGTTATTATTTGTTGTATTTTGTAAGGTGGGTTATTTGTTCCTCTATAAATAAGAAACATCAATAAAAATGTTTAAAAGGGAGCGGGAAGTGTTATCCCAAGTCCCTAGAGCCCTAACTACATTCTCCTTAGTAGGTGTATATTTTCTGTACAGTATATTGTGGGCAATTTCTGTTTTCCAAAAGAAACACTACAACACTTTTTATCATTAAATGTATGCCCAGGTGTCATGCAGATGGTATTAAACCTGGTATTAATTAGGATAAACTCTTTCTGAAGGGTGCAGATATTTTTTGTGGGGAGGGGGGGCAAGTTTCACCTAATTAGCTGTGATCTGCAACTGATGAACCAGAGGAACACATTATCATTTTTGAGATCAGAGAAGTAGATCTCAGAGGGGACTCGGTATAGATCCCCGTTGTACGCTATTAGTTAACTCAACACCTTTTGAAATAGCACCTGCCACACAAACTATATACTATATCGCTCTTTGATGCCTTTGGCGGTGATGGGTGAGTTATACCCAAGGGACAGAACATCAAGGCTTCTAAAAGCCATATTAGCGTTTTTTTTTTTTTTAGTGGTACATACATATATGATGCGAGTGCTTACAATTGCTTTCATTAAAATATTGTGATTTAAAATGTGAACATGTGGTATTTCCTAAATACCCATTTCAGTAGGTGATACTCGCCCAAACGTGTTGGAAGCAGGCATAAGGAGTTCACATTTCCTCCATAATTTTGGCGAACTGAAAGCAGAATAATTAGAAATACAATTGCTTTGACTGCTTTAAGTGGCATTGTCCTCTCACTGTATTTACCGAGTACACCACGTTTTCTTTAAAGTTTAGTACTCTGTAAACAAAAGTTTGCACCCACTCATAAACTCAAAGATTTTGAAAGCTGTCACACCTCCGGTTTTGTCTTTACACTGTTAAAACGCAGTATGAGTGCTCCTGTTAAGCTTCCTCTGTTTACTGGCGTGTTTTATTTTAATGGTGGATCACTGAAATCCCTTCAGCTGTTTTGCAGATATACCACTACATGAAGCAAATTTGCCTCCTTTAAACAAGCTTGAATCGTCCATCCAAATTTAAGAAATGAAGAAGAAGTAAAACGCCAGGGGTGATACTTGAAAGCAACACTCCAATGTACCTCATTACCAGGAATGCTCCTCATTTGAATCTTAAAAAGTCCACGCTCCTCGCGTTTCCATGCTGAGAGGGTCTGCCACTTACTTAATGTTAAGATTTTCTTAAAAAAGATATCCACAGCAAATAATAGAGGATCAAAATAATTAATCAAAGAACATTTTATAAAGTAACGCATTTAACCATCCCTTGAGCTTTCTAGCTGAAGTTATTAGTAAGCTGTTAATATGTGCTCCACATTTTAACAATTTGTTCCAAGTTATGACAAGTAGTGTTCCACATGCTGGAGATGGATGGAAGATACATTTAAAAATATATTTTTTTCAGCTCAGTGTCGCATTAATTGGATAAACATGAGAAAGATATCACGAGTAGGTTCTGGTTTAAACAGGTAGAACTTATTTGCAGTATGATTTATTTGTGATACTAAAATGACATTTCCCGAAAAAGAACACGTTAAATATTAATTTATTTAAATGAATATTTGAAAATCTAAATGCATTGACACTCATATCCGTAAATTTTAGGCGCTCAATGCTGTGCTTCTTTGAACTGAAACGTAAAAACTTTAGAATGAATCGGCATTTAAATGAAATAAAATTAATGAACACAATGATGTTTTCATATTAAAGATGGAAGACATCAAATGAGAGTTTGACACTTTTTACGTTAATATATACCTAGCTCGGTAAAAAAACACATTTTAGACTGTTTAAATAGATAATTATGTTCAAGTGGGCCGGCAAAGAACAACCCATTGGAGAAATAAGTCGTTTAATGAAGTTAATTAACAAATGATTAAATTAAGGCACAATATAATTTAATGACATGTCGGAAATGTAGTTTGACATAATATCACAACAGATTCATGGGTAAGAAGTAGGCAATTGGTATGCAGACTATTATAAACCTAGCAAGCGCAAAATAAGTAAATAAATGCATCCCTCCAGCCAAAGGGCAAGATATGAAGGACCACGGGAGAACTTACGGTTGCCCATCCAGTTACCTCGGTTTGCCTTGAAGGTAATCATCTTTTTTATTTTCATTTATTTGTGGGGTACTACAGTTATCACTCGGGTGGCACAATGCAGTATCACTTTATTTTGTTTTATTTATTTTTTTTTATTAACAAGACATCTTTCGAAAACTAAACAATAGACTATTTTTATATAACATAGGGCCCAAGCCTCTTTCTTTCAAACAAATGCTGTCAAATAAACGCGAAGATGTTTGCAACAAAGTAGTAAATAATAAGTGGCGATCCTGTACCCCACTGAGTAATGTAACTACCCTCAAGGGTGCCACCATTTGTGGGGAAAGGGAGCTAAGTTAGGTGAGTTCTACCTTTCCAATCACTTTAAATGAAACAGTAATCATTCTTTTAAAATTCACATGATGAAGTCTGTGCTCATTTGAAAGAGAGAAAGATACACTAATTCAGAAGAATTAAATCTGATTATCAATAGAAAAAGAATAATTATAATGACATGAGCGATGCATACTAATGTAAATTACTTTATTGCGTTTGACAAAGAAGTAAGCTGTAAAAGAAACAGGCAAAGTATAAAGTGTTTTGCTCATTTCCCTTTAACTCATACTACAGGGCGAGAGCAAACTTAAAAAGAGAAATCAAACCGTAATGGTGTGAAGATAAGATTAGTAGAACAGTTATGTAGCGAGGACGGCCTAACATCTTACACATTCAGCATTACAGCAACACAAAAAACACTGCTGGTGAGGATAACATTCATTGTGCGTGTGTAGAGGGAGAGAGTGAGATAGATGATATATATGTATACATATAGAGAGAGAGATGTATGTATATAAGTATTTAGTTAAACGCTATTTTGAAATGATCGGATTGGGTAAAAAAAATACATTATCTTAGGGGATTCAGCAGACACTTGTTAAACTTTCAAAAGTCTTCACTTATTCAAGTTTCCTAACAATCTGTGCGCAAGACAAAGACCACCAAATATTAATATCAAAAAGAAAGTAAAACCCGGGTACGAACCACAATAAAAGGAAATTATTTCACGTGCAGCAATTGCGAAAGTAACTCGATGGAGCTCACTCAGGGCATAAATAGGATTTAAAGAAAGCAATCAGTTTGACAGCTGTTTCAAAAATGCATATAAACAAGGTCAACTACCATTTCTCAATGCAACCTCTTAAATTCATTCTTATTTAAAACATCAAACCTTCCACCTCCAAAAATGTCTTTAGATCATTCTGAAATAACAAAGTGTCATTGAAAAAGTCTGAATTAATGGAATAACGTCTGGCCTGTGATGCTGAATTTGCAGCTGGATTTCCTTATCTTTTTTTGGTTGTGCCAAGGATATCAAAATAAAAACAAGGTTTGCAATTATTGAAGGGAAGTCATAGCTGCTGAATAACGCATTTACAACCAAGAAACCGAGTACTAGGATAAGCAATTATGGACATCAGATAAACTGGTTTAAAAAGCTGTGGTATGTTAACATTTTGTGCATGAACGCTATATGAAATTGTTATGCCTGAACACCAATCTAAAGGTATTTGGAAGATGGTTTGTTCATGATTCAGTCACTCAAAAATCTATACCAGGCCAAACTTCTAACAGAAATAGTTAAAGTTATCCCTCCAAAGTGCAGTGAAGGCATAATGCAACTTGAAGTTTACATGAAGCCAGTGTCTTTGAGTAGCATCATCAAACTATACAAGATTTATTATTCACTTTAATTTGCTCCACCCAGTGTGCTTCCCCTTATGTAGGTCCATAGGTTAATACTAGGCTGTTGGCCCAGTAGACAGATCATTTGTAGCCTAACTACAAGATCGCAAATTCGCCAGTACCCAAAGACATGAATAACTAATAAGAAAACACCTCCCAACTGTACAGAATTTTGCAGAATGTCCAGATTTTGGCCTCATATTTTTGGTCAGTTTTTCATAAAATTGTGGTTTTCTTGCAAATTAGTGGTAAATCATTGAAGACTGAAGTTAGAAAATAATGAAAAGCATTTAAGTTTCAGACTTCATATCATGCAGTATATGCACGCTAATGGAAAACCTGTGATTCTATCAACTTTCTAAATTTGTAAGTGATGTTTAAAAATTGTCCATATTTTTGGACCTTTGCCCGATTTTTACTTATGGCTTGGTCCAGATTTCTTGCTCTGAGAGGTTGAGAGCTATGGAAAATAGAAACCTAAACATATCTGCCTTTTGTCCATAAATCATTCCTCTTCAGGAATCACATTTACCAAATAACCAACGTGTTGATATATTCAGACACCCAATGTGGTAATTTAATGTTAAGATGTTTAGAACTGCACTAGTATTTTTTCATTATATTTCACTTCATTTTAATTGCATAACAATGCATTTCCATTACATTATTATTCTCAAAGGACCTGAATTAAAACACACACACACACACACACACACACACACACACACACACACACACACACACACACACACACATATATATATATATATATATATATATATATATTCAAAATAAATACTCCATGATACAGACTCATTCTGAGATGCTCCGTGGTTTCATCATTCGCACGGGACAAATAGGCTTCAAATTTCCAGTCTTTCAATAACCAACTTTTAGGTTTAGGACATTATTAACTAATGAATATTTATGATTTCTTACGCGCTGTTTATATTGTTGTCTGCCTGTACGTATGCAAGGATGAAACGATTTCAAACGCACACACACACACACACACACACACACACACACACACACACACACACACACACACTATAAATAAGGTGATTCTGCGTCTCCTTGTTATGGGGGTTTTAAAAGTTCCCACATCTTTTATTATATTATCTTCTTAGTGCCAAGGTGCAATTTGAAAAATTTTCGCACGTATCACTTTTATTTTTACTTCCTAACTATATACAGGGGAACTTCTCTGGCTCTTAAATTTCTTAATTGAATGCATAAGAGTATGTTGTCGACAGATACTTAAAGTCGTTCTCCTTTTAATTTCTACAGTTTTGACTACAACTTTTTACCTTTTTCCTTTTTTTTCTGCTGCAAAACAGCATTTAGCTCTCCAGTAGCTGAGAGATAAGAAATACATCCGTCAGGCGTGTTGTTAATAAACACCTCAACCAGCTAACCCTCAGCAGTGGGTGGCCATGTGAGAAAAACAAATAGAAATACAAATGGGGTGTAAATGGTGTTACTGCAGGGCTATAGATTGACCACCAACTACCTTTTCTTTTCAAAATAGACTGGACTGGTAAATTTGGTAACCACTACAGGGCGCCACACAGTGGGGTGTGTGTGTGTGTGTGTGTGTGTGTGTGTGTGTGTGTGTGTGTGTGGCGGGGACGTTCTACTGCAAAGCCATCACAACTAGGGTTGCCACCTTTTCAAATGGCCAAAGTGGGACATTTCCAGTACAAATATCAGATTTTACAGGCCGACACATAACCACGGTCAGTACAAAGGATATAACTTAACTTTTTTGCCTAAATAAAAGCTTATTCTTGTAGCATTTTAGTTGTTTATTCTGTTTCTTATAACATTTAGGTATTTTAGATACAGGATAAGTGTTTTATGCAACTATTACATAAAATATAGGAAATCATTTTGTTCTAAAATCTCAGGACATTAGCCATTTTTTAATTTTTTTGTCAGGACACAATTGCCCAAAGAGGGACTGTCCCTCGCAAAGTGGGACAAGTGGTAACCCTAATCACAACTATCCCTTTTCAACTGAAATTCGATGAGAAAAGTTCCAAAGTGCCTTTTAGAAGAATATGCACAAATTAAAATTTACCAGATGATGGATAGAATATTATTTGCTACACTTATAAGAATAATATATAAAAAACCTGCAAAAATACCTTATAGTTGACTATTAATGGACAAATTGCAATATGAAAAAACACAGTATCGATGGCTACGGTTGTATTTATAATAATTTGAACTTTTAATATCACGTTTAGGACTAAGCATAAAGTAGCCATGGTAGAACACCACATACACTAAGAGATATAAACAGGATTTAACAACAAAGATTGTTTAAATGTATTCTGGACTAATCACATTTCTATACCAACGGCCTTTCACTTCTAAAATCATTTCCTGACAATTATTCTGAGTGAATATTCTCTGTTTTGCTGTTATCCTTGGTACGGTGCTAAAAACAATGACTTGGGGTGCTCTCTGAATTTACAGCTGTTTGTCTGTATTCTGTATTAACTGGGTTATTGTGCAGATTTTACTTCTGATCTAAACAGCCTTCCAACAATTAAATTGAAATTAATATTCTACCACCAAAAGAATAATCCCACTATAGATGGGAAAAATAGAGAAATTAAAAACATATCGAGCTATTTTGCACAGGAAACCTGATATGACAACTGCTCATACATTTTTTTTGCGGGGGAGGGAAGATCATTTGAATCAGAGCGACGCATAAATCTGAAGTTTATCGGATGTGCCATCTACATGTACTAGTAAAGATAAAACGGCCTCCCTACAGGATGCCCCCTGGTGTAGACATTAGTTCAGAAAATGCATGGAGACTCACCTGCCATTTTTGGTAACGATCATCTCGTTAGTGAGCTCGTTGAACTTCTGCCATAGCTCTGGCTCTTCTAGGGTTACCTTGAGCTCACGCTCTGTGGGGTCACCCTTCTCGCTACCAGCCTGTAACTCGTTCTCCACGGCACTGAGCAGATGATCCACGCGGTACTGGGCGCCCTTCCCGGCCACTGTCACCCCAAGAGCCAGAGCTGCTGCATCCCCAGGTCCACCAACGCCACTGCTCCCACTGCACGACATTTCTCAGTCACCACAAGCCCAAGACCACAACAACCACAACAGCTATGTATCACCCACAAAAGAAAGCAGAGGAGGATTTACATATGTTTATTTGTATTTCTATTTGTGTCCTTAGCAACCCCAAGTATTAAGCAGTACTTAAATACGTCTCCTGCGGGACTTCCTTATTTACATCAGTAAATCCCCAAGTTCCATACTGGCCAAACGGTAAGGTCAGTCTACGTTTGAGCTGCTTGATTACTCCAAGGCTGCAACTGCGAATATGAGCCTAATTTGACAATGTTTGGCCCATAAATACCCCCCTACAGACTAGAGATGCAACTTGGTCGAGGTGGGGGTGGTCATTACAGACTGCTGCCCTTTCCTTTGAAGTGATTTCCCCCGCCCCTCAGTCAATGGATGCTGGCGGCCACATCAGAACCAGAGAAGGTTGCTGAGCTGCTATAGCCTAACGGGAAGGGGCAAGACGTGAAGAGCTGTGAGAATAAGAGGCTCATTGAATAAAATGGTTGTGCTCCTGTTGACATGACACCTGTATCAAAGGGCCGCCTCGTCGGTAAGGAAATAGCTCGGAAGGGGGTAGGGGCCTGGCCTGAACAGGTCTGCTGTCATCAGTATTTCTGTGAAAAAGTGGTCACCCAGTCCTGCAGACAGAGATGTACGTTTCCACTAGGTTAATACCACTGATAGTACAAAATGATTGCTGAAGTCTGAGACAAAAAACGCACATCTCTTTAAAACGCGTATATCAAGTCCGAGACAACTAATACGTAACATATCTTTAAAACGTGTGTGTATTAAAAGAATTATATAACTTCGAAATATACCTCAGAACTTTATAATAAGTTTAGGTATTTGCTTTTAAGTTTTTGCATGATCGTGCGATATCCTAGGGGAAACACACACACACACACACACACACACCTAAGGAATGCTGCAACTTCTTTCATTATGTGACCATAGCTCTCAACCAATCAGGGACAAATTTCAACAGAATCAGTGACAACTGCAGAGAAAATCAGGGACGCTTTTAAAATATTAGTGCTATTAACTTGAGACTGACAAAATCAGAGCGTACGGCTGAATATACCTTTTCCGGAGTAAAGAAGTCTATACAACTCTTAATCATTGCCATTATTCATTACATGCAATTCACCACCTTTCCTACAAAAGTCAACTGTTTTAGGTGGGATTAAGAGGGACAGAGCAAACATTTTAGTCAAAATCAGGGACATTCCTGAAAATCAGGGACAGTTGAGAGGTATTCTGTCATTTGTATGTCTGTCTGTCTTTATCTGTCTATCTATCTATCTTCTGTTTGTTATATCTGGTGTCTATCAAATCATTGAAACACAGTTGACTAAAACTCACCTGAAAAAATGACTGAAAAGCATTTTAACTGAAATTTCACTTGACCAAATTCCCATTTGACTGAATACTCACTTCACTGAATCACAATAATATAAAACATTCTACATAACAATGCACCACAAAACTGCATCTCCACACCCTCCTTAATTATATATATATATATGTGTGTGTGTATATATATTAATTCCACAGTCACACAACCATGGAGAAAAGAAAAAAGCACAATGCACAGTAAATGAGTACTGGTGCACAAATACAAACATGTATACCTTTGGGGGGGGGGGGGTGACATGATGGGAAGGGGGCACTGCCAATCCACACATAATCTTGTATACTCACTACCATAGTAAATCATGTCCTCATTAATGACACCATAAAGTACTGCATATACACTTGTACATTTTTCTATCATTTGTGAGTCAGTGAAATGAGCATTGTGTCAAATAGGAAATCAGTCAAGTGAAATTTCATTCAAAGTGCTTTTCAGTCAGATTTTTCAGTCTTGTGAGTTTCAGTCAACTGTGTGTGCTTCAATGTCTGGATAGTCACCCCTATCTGTCAATCCATTTGTCTATCTCTCTGTCTATCTATTGGTGCTAAGGTCCTATTTTTTATAATTTAAGACACCACTACCATTAGTTAGAAGGTGATCCCCACAACCCAGATGTCTCTCTGACAGAAGTATGCACTTTCTGGGTACCTCAGTCATTTGGGTCATTTGCTTTTAAGTCCTGTTCTGATAGTTTCATAGACTGGTACTAGGCTATCGACCCTAGGGCCTATACACGCCTAGCCATAACAATTCCCTGGCTATTTCTTCCCAGAATATTTACTTCCCTGGTCCCCTGTCTGGCAGGGTGACTGACATGATTCCCAAGGTGAATTTCCTATCTTCCGTCCAATTGTCAAGGTTCCTTTTGAAGAGGGCCAAAGAGCGCTCAGCTTGACATGTATGGGCAGTCTATTCCAAAGTCTGGGGAGTCTCTGGGTCAGGAACCTATCCCTCCAGCATGTTTTGTTCATTGTGATGACAAGGTTTAGATCCCTGGAGCATGTGTCTCTGAGGGATTGGGATTTCTCTAAGTGTAGCATGTCCAACAGTACTGGGTTTGACATGGCCTTGTATGTTAAACAGAGATCGCCTCTGAGTAGATGATATACAACAGACTATAGCTGGAGTTTTTTTTAGATGGTCAGCATAAGGCATCTGCTTTAGGCCTGTGATTCTTTCAGTGAGGTATTTCTGTGGCCTTTCCAGTTGTTGCAGATGTCTTGTGAGGTGCATACCAAATGGGGAGTTATACTCTATAATGGGTCTAATGAGGGATGAGCACAGTGGGACAATTACCTCCTTTTTTCTGGATGAAAAGCCCTTAGAGATGAGGTGTGCCACATAGAAGGATTTCCTAACTGTTGTGGCTATGTGGTTATCGAAGGTGAGACCACTGTCCACCTGTGTCTCTAAGTCCCTTATCACACTTTCGGTGTTTAGTGTACTGCCACTTATGTGGTAATTCATGGGTACATGTTTTTTCCCAAAGGGGATAACTATACATTTCTTGGCATTGAGCTTGAGCCCATGGCTCTGGCACCAAGCATCTGTTTCTGTAGGGCTCTTTTGTAGAATATCCACATCATTTGGGGATTCAATAATGGCTCCCAGTTTGCAGTCATCTGTGAACTTTGTTAGCCAGAGTCCCTTAGTGCTGGCCTGTACTTCAGAGAAGTAGATGCCAAACAAGAGTGGTCCCAGGACTGAACCCTGAGGTACTCTGCTTGTCACTTGTCTTGAGCTGGATTTTAAGTCGGCTACTTTTACAGTGTGGGTTCTGTCAGTAAGCCAGCTGGCAGCCCATTGAGTGATGTAGGGATTAATGCCCAGCTTAGTAAGTTTATTTATGATTCCAGAGTGGGGGATGGTGTTGAGTGCCTTGGCGAGGTCCATATAGGCTGTGTGGACTGCCTTACCCTCATCCACAGCTCTGGAGATTGATTCGAAAAAGTCAATCAGGTTGAGGAGACAAGATCAGCCCTTTACGAAACCAAACTGGGTGGAGTCTAGTATTTGAAGGTTGCCAGTGTCTTTGTTTATAAGTTCCATGATAATGTGTTCCATGGCTTTGCAGATCAGGCTCGTTAGACTGATGGGATGATAGTTCCCAGTATCCAAGGTGGATCCCCCCTTGTGGAGTGGGATAACTGTAGCTGTGTGCCACTCATTGGGCATGAAGCCTGAGATGAGGCTATGATTAAACATGACACTTAGGTGAGGTGCCAGTTAATTTTGTAGTTCATGTAGTACACAGCCCGGGATGTCATCTGGTCCCAAAGATGCTGTATTCTTAGCTTTGTAGAGTGCATTTTTTACCTGTGTGGCCATGATTACCAGAATTTGACAATCTTTTGGTATTGAGATGGGCCCTCCAGGGGGTGAGAGGGGGGGTGAAGTTGGCACTGAATCGATCTGCCAGTATATTGGCAATATCCTTGGGATCAGTATATTTAATGCCATTCTGTTGTGGTTCAGAGCAGATCTGAGCATTGCCATTTAGATACTTGACATAACTATAGAATGCCTTATGGTTGTCCTTGGAATCTAAAATAATGCATATCAGTTTCATCAGGGATACAGCAGCCATTTAATACCCAATATCATCATATCACACATTTATTTGTACAAGCAAATTATAGGAGATAAATGCAAAAATTCAGCAAGATTTAAACTTCCTGCAATTTTTTTATTGGGAGGAGGGAGTCATTTCTATGTAAATGTATTATTGGATCATAGGATCATAGGAAGTTGCTAGGCTAATGGCCCTGGGGTCCTTACAAGCCTAGCCCAGAGTTTATCCCCAAAAAAGAAACTTCAGTCAGCACCTGTCGCTCCTGTCAGTGAGGGACAAAGGTGTAACCCCTGGGACAAATTTATGGTTTCCAATCCACTCCTCAAGGTTGCGCTTGAAGAGGGTCAGTGATGCACTCTGACATGTATGGGAAGTCTATTCCAGAGACAGGGCAGCCTCTGTGAGACAAACCTGTCTCTCCAGCAGGTTTTGTGGATGTCGCTTACTAGATTCAGGCCTTTTGAGCGGGTAATGCATGAGGAGTTAGACTTACAGATATAGAGTATCACAGTTAAGACAGATAACTGACAGATAGAAAGACAAACATAGATAAACAGAACAGACAGTTTATATTTTGGGAAAGTAGCTTTGTTTAATTGGCACAAGTAAAATAATATATGTTTAAAATGATGAAAAGTTATTAACATTAATAGTGTAGTCTCCCTTATCGGACTATGATAGTGAAATACAAAAATATGGGGAATTTACAGAATCAGAATTGGCCCTGTTTTAGTTTTTCAAATAAACAATCTTTTTTCAAATAAATTTCAGGAAATTCAGAGTTTATTACTTTTCTGTAATGTTGCTTAGTCAAAAGTGATAATGACCAGGAAACAGTTCAATTTATTTTTAAACAATAATACAATAAATTAAAAAAAATGAAAATTCAGTGGAAGACCACAGAAGCAAAAGGTAGGGGTATATTCAAACTCTTACAAGTAGTCTTTGTGGCAGTACATTCCAAGTTAAACTGGAGAGGACACTGGATGGATATGAATCCTGTACTGTCTCATTCCTTCTGCTGCTGTCAGCTTCTTATAATTGCTGTGAGGGTGTGCATTATCCATATTTAAAAGTACAGTACCATCTTGCAAGATTTCAGGTGTGATTCTTGGTCAGAGAGATAAAATGCAAGGTGAATTCAGAAGCTACAATTTCTTTCATAGTAATTTCTTTGACTTCAAGAAATGTATCTGGTTAGTTTCATCTCTGCTACTTACCCATTCAGTTACTAATTGGTGTCACTAAAGACTTAATTTTCAGACAATTCCATGTTCAGTTCAGTCCAGTGGCAAAATATTTCAAATAAATAAAGCAAAGCAAGCAGTGCCACTGACAATGTGATGCAAAAACATGCAACTTTCTTTGGAGACCAGTAAATGGGTGGATTGTTGTGCTGTCTATTTAAAATTCACACGACTTTTGATGCATAAGCTTGGGAGTGCAGCTCCTGAGTTTGAGAATGAGATGTCAACATCAGGGAAAGAAGAAGAATGTGTTTTTTTAGATAGTTTACTAACTAGATATAGATATAGATATAGATCTATGTCAGTCTAGATATAATATACAGAAATTTAATATCTATCTATATCTATTTCTTGATCCATATACCTAAACAGCATAATATTGGCATTGAAACTGTCGACAAAACTCTGAACTCAAAAATATCTAAACACAGAATATTAAGAAAATCTAACCAAATCCAAAACCAATGTATCTGCAGGGGAGGGGCAAGCCTCCATGCACTCCAACATCATTATATTCAAGGCTGAAGAACAGTGGGGGAGGGCCACAAATCCTTCCCTAGTAGAACTTTGATTTTGCTGATATTCTGTGTCTAGATATTAAGATAATTTTCTGTTGACATTTTTGAAGATATTCAATGTATATATATATATATATATATATATATATATATATATATATATATATATATATATATATATATGTGTGTGTGTGTGTGTGTGTGTGTGTGTGTATGTGTGTTTGTGTGCCTGTGTGTGTATCTATATCTACAGATATCTATCTGTAGCTATATCTGTATATATATCTATTTCTCTCTCTCTCTCTCTCTCTCTTTATATATTTATATATATATATATATATATATATATATATATATGTATATATATACATACACATATATCTTTACCTACATACATACATATACATACACACACACACACAACACACACACACACACACACACACACACACACACACACACACACACACACACACACACACACACACACACACACACACACACACACACATACATGTTTACTCACTTTAGTGGAGTAGCACATACACTGACCCCAGAAATGCTGACCGCAAAAGTCTGACAAATCGAATAGCGACATATTACCTTGCATGTACCAAGAAAAAAACACTGGTCATGCAATTTTCACACACAAAAAAATAACATCATTTTATGCAGGGTACACACCCCACACTCCCTGTTAATTATACATACTATCTCCAAGATTTCACAATCCTGAGGAAAAGGGACTATTCCCCTACCTGGGGTTTGTTGATCTCACACACCTGTCGACCATCTGCATATATAGATCAAATGTAGTTAATTAAACAGATGCCTACAAACGAGTATTTAGACCAAATCCAGGATCCGATATAAATGTATGTGTGTATGTGTGTGCATGTGTGTGTGTGTGTGTGTGTGTATATATATATATATATATATATATATATATATATATGCATATATATATATATATATATATAGGTGTACACACACACACACACACACACACACACACACACACACACACACCTAAATATCTATCTATATCTAGCTATGTATATATAGATAGATAAAGATATATAGATGTATGAGTAGTCGGGGAAAATGCTCTTTCCCTGATATTGTGTGATCTCAGAGTTAGTATAGATATTTACCAGAGTGTGTGGAGTGCAGAAGATGGAGGGGGGGGGGGCTTGTCCCCTGCAAAATACAATGCTTTCTTTGTTTTTTTTTGTTGTGTTTGTTTTTAGTTTTTGCATGCGCCAAGGTGGTAGTGTGCTGAAGTTGGCATTGTTGATGTTTTCCAGTCGACATATTCATTGACATGCAGGTATCTCAATGAAACTGAGTGCACACACACACACACACACACACACACACACACACACACGCACGCACGCACGCACGCACACACACACACACACATATATAATGTGTGTGTGTGCGTGTGTGTGTGTGTGTGTGTGTGTGTGTGTGTGTGTGTGTGTGCTCTGTACTTTGGGGTAGTTGTTATGTAGTTTGAACTACTGTACTTAACATTAGGAGCATAAACAGTGCATCAGGCCTGTGATTGAGTGAGTGAGTGATTAACTGACTGGTTGATTGTTATGTAAGTTGGTGGACTGATTCAGACTCTCTCCATGCAACATCAGCATGTTGCAGAAGTGCAGAGGTATTTAACAATATTTATACAGAAAATATGATTAGGTACACTATAACATAATTCACAAAATAAAATGCAGTACTTCCCACAAAATATTAGAGTCATTAATTATTTACAGGCACAGACATTTAATTATCAAACAACAGCTACTTCCACAGAATACTAGACATTCAACAAATATTTACTGGCACAAATAATTAATTGTGAAAATAGCTTATTCACTTTTACAGATATTTACAGTCAGTTTGTATACAAATGAATCTGATCATTAGTATATATCATGCATTGAAGTTATTTATTTAATGGGGTGTGCAGGCACATGGTGTCAGGAAGAGACATGACTAGGGGCCAACATGGCACAGACAATACAACAGGAGCAGTCCACTATTAATGACTTAGTTTTAGTAGTTTGAACTGAATCTTTTTAGAACATCTTTTCTAATTTCATCCTTAGTTTCTGGGGTAAGAAGGTATAATACTCTTTGATGAGTGGCAGATAAGTATTTATCTGAAATTGCAATAAGCTAATAAACAATTGTAGCATGGACATTTCTGCAGTCCTGGTTAGCCAATTCAAAATTCTATCTAAATGTGAAGAGATAAAGTACAGATTGTTTATCCATAAATCTAGCATCTCATCTTCCTCTTATTACATATCTATATATAATTTAAATGAAAAAAAAAACATTCTTACTAAGCATACTGAAAAATACAAATGAAATTATTCATATACTGGACACTATTCAAAGGTCCAAGAAACACATAACACCTACTGAATTTGCAACCATTGAATGAGCAGTATTTATAATCAAATTACTATTTAGGTGCATACAGTTCACTTCATCTTTACTAAAGTATAACTGAGGAAAATAGATACAGAAACAGGCAAGTTACAAGATGAAACTAAAGACCACATACAACAAATTTTCTTCATAAAATATTGTATAATCAAAAATATCCACTCATACCAAACATCGCATAAACAAAGCAAAAAAATCACAACATGTTTATTAGTATTATGGTGATACTCATTAATTTTTTTTTAAAATAAAACTATGGAATTATTAGATTGCTCCGTGGCATAGCTGGGCAAAGCGGTAACTGTGAAGTAGGCAGTCTAGGATTTATTAGTGACCTGTTTGAAACTTACAGCTGCCTTTCCATAAACCATCTAATGAAGATGTGAAGTTGAACTAAGGCAAGTTAAAATGCAAAAAGCTTTTAGAAAGAAAATCAAGCCATATGGACACTTTGGTTTTTGCTTCCGGTAAATCTGCAGCATGTAGAATGTACAGAATGAAAGTAAACTGTGTAAAAATCTGCTCTTGTTTTTAGAAAAACAGTTTAAAATCTTGAAAATGAAAACAGCTCCTTGTACTGACTTGTATTTTTTAATATTTACCTTATTTGGTCTGCATCTCCCCTTCAAATGTTAAGTGAATGTGAAAAAAATGGAATTTTTACTTTTCAATTCTAACCATAATATGAAATGCAAGACATGAAACTCCTTTAATTTAAAAGTGCAACACTTCACAAATGTTCTACTTTTACTTCCAAGGTGTATGCAAAGGACTTTTTCGGGCCAAGAAAATTTGTGGGGACTTATTGCCTGTGAGGTGCTTACAGCTGATAAATGCTAGAAGTCAGAGTCAGACTGTAAACTGTAAGTCTTTCAGTTTATGTTTTGTAATAGAACGAAAGCTGTTGCAGTCAACATTTCTGTCTATGTTCGCTATCTGTTTAAATAATTTGTTTATATTTCCTTTTAAAAGTATATGTAAATATCGACAGAGATAGAGATCATGTGCCAAATTATGTTGTTCAATTTTATTTATTTTATGTAAAGTATGTTATTATTAAGTTTCAAAAGCCTGTGGCTGGTTGTTTATTTATTAGTTTAATGATGTGTGCATAGTCTTGGTGACTTATTAATAGCTGGCATCCACCTTTTGAAGATTGACTGTTTAAGCCATAGCAACTAAGTGAGAATATTACTGTTGACTTGTAAGAGTGAACAGTAATTGTGTTCTTGGTGTGCTAGACTGACTTAGCTAGTGGCAGCATTACCATAATGTTGTATGAATGTAAATGTTATGTTTGTGTCTGGGTTATTTCTACTTAAAATACAAGGGCTAAAAGCTTCAAGGGAATGTATAGCACTGACACTTAAAAACTATAGCTAGTTTCCCCTGAGAAGTACTGATTGTGTGTGTGTGTGTGTGTGTGTGTGTGTGTGTGTGTGTGTGTGTGTGTGTGTGTGCATGTATTTATGCATGTGTTCATAAGCATGCAAAATGATCTTGGCTTGGTTTCAATTACTGATGGTACAATAGCACTGGAAGTCAATGAGTTGAGAGGATTAAGTCCTGGAGAGCCTGTGATTATAACCTTGTTTGGCTGTTTAGTGAAATACATGTCAGGTGTTGGTCATTATCCAAGGCAGTAGTATGCATACCCCTTATGGTGTTAAAGTTAATTGTCCCTCAAATATTATTTGGTGGCCAGTAATTGGGATTATAAGGCTATAGCTTCGCACCATCATTTATTAACTGGCAACATCAAGTGGTATTATAGGCCTATGTCATCACAGGCTGCACAGGGGAGGACACAGCAAGAAATGGTTAAAATGATCATCTGATACTGTCTCAGCCATTTTGAGAGGAGTAATACAGTCCAGCCTGCTGCAGTGTTGGCACTTAATAGAGAGATATGTGTAAGGTATGCAGAATATAGGTTATAGACCTTTCCTTGGGTATGGTAAGTTGTATTTTCAAATAGTGTTTGTGGTATATGTGTAAAAATGTGTGCATTCATAGAGGAAAGTATAGTGGGCCTTTTATTTCTGAGACCGTGTTTGTCAGCCACCAGTGGATGGCACAGCCCACAGAGTTGAAAACTTTCTCCTGATGGCTGCCTGGATGATGGCTTTCTTTATCATAAGCTCTCACCTCAGCAACTATGGAGTAAATTGTCATGCTCATAGATGTCTGAGAGGGCTTGATGGCTGGCAGGCACAGTGGCA